>NW_027515596.1:0-75094 GCF_048772815.1 Callospermophilus lateralis
CAGTAACAGTTTGAATTTTTACTTTTCACTCTGTTTTCTCCTATATTGACAGATGCAGTTCGAACTCTAAATCAAACATGGTTTGTGCTAGCTTCTTGAAACTTGACACAATAAAGTAGTTCTACGTTCTATCTCTAAGGTTTGTTTCCTCTTGATGTAGCCTTAAGCAGAGACTGGCGAATAACACTTTCAATGAAAGGCGTTGTTAAGCTTCCAAAAAACTACCGTCTCCTGAAATCTCAACATATATTTTTTCATCCAATCTTCATGATTCTTTCAAGTATTGATCAGTACACCAATCAAACGTGGATGCCCAAGTTTTGTTCTTCGAGGTTTTAGCATTTGTTTGCAGGAACAGTTAGAAATTATAGGTTTCACTCTGTTTTCTCCTATATTGACAGATGCAGTTAGAACTCTAAATCAAACACGGTTTGTGCTAGCTTCTTGAAACTTGACACAATAAAGTAGTTCTACGTTCTATCTCTAAGGTTTGTTTCCTCTTGTATCCTAAAGCTGGGACTGGCGAATAACACTTATACTGAAAGGGGTTGCCAAACTTCCAACACACTAGAGTCTCCTGAAATCTCAACATATATTTTTTCATCCAATCTTCATGATACTTTCAAGTAATGATCAGTACACCAATCCCACTTGGATGCCAAAGTTTAGTTCTCCTAGATTGAAGCATTCTTTTGGAGTAACAGTTTGAATTTTTAGGTTTCACTCTGTTTTCTCCTATATTGACAAATGTAGTTCGAACTCTAAATCAAACACGGTTTGTGCTAGCTTCTTGAAACTTGAAACAGTAAAGTAGTTCTACATTCTATTTTGATTTTTTGTTTCCTCTGGATGTAGACCTAAGCAGAGACTGATGAAAGACACATTTAATGAAAGGCGTTGTTAGGCTGCCAAAATACTACAGTCTCCTGAAATCTCAACATATTTTTTTTTCTGACCTTCATGATAATTTCATGTAATCAGCAGTACACCAATAAAACGTGGATTTTCAAGTTTCGTTCTCCTAGCTTGAAGCATTCGTTTGCA
This sequence comes from Callospermophilus lateralis, assembly GCF_048772815.1. Taxonomy (NCBI): domain Eukaryota; kingdom Metazoa; phylum Chordata; class Mammalia; order Rodentia; family Sciuridae; genus Callospermophilus; species Callospermophilus lateralis. The sequence continues at coordinate 1,045 of NW_027515596.1, forward strand.
GTAACAGTTTGAATTTTTAGTTTTCACTCTGTTTTCTCCTATATTGACAGATGCAGTTCGAACTCTAAATCAAACATGGTTTGTGCTAGCTTCTTGAAACTTGACACAATAAAGTAGTTCTACATTCTATCTCTAAGGTTTGTTTCCTCTTGATGTAGCCTTAAGCAGAGACTGGCGAATAACACTTTCAATGAAAGGCGTTGTTAAGCTTCCAAAAAACTACCGTCTCCTGAAATCTCAACATATATCTTTTCATCCATTCTTCATGATTCTTTCAAGTATTGATCAGTACACCAATCAAACGTGGATGCCCAAGTTTTGTTCTTCTAGGTTGTAGCATTCGTTTGCAGGAACAGTTAGAAATTATAGGTTTCACTCTGTTTTCTCCTATATTGACAGATGCAGTTAGAACTCTAAATCAAACACGGTTTGTGCTAGCTTCTAAAAACTTGACACAATAAAGTGGTTCTACGTTCTATCTCTAAGGTTTGTTTCCTCTTGTATCCTAAAGCTGAGACTGGCGAATAACACTTATACTGAAAGGGGTTGCCAAACTTCCAACACACTAGAGTCTCCTGAAATCTCAACATATATTTTTTTCATCCAATCTTCATGATACTTTCAAGTAATTATCAGTACACCAATCCCACTTGGATGCCAATGTTTAGTTCTCCTAGATTGAAGCATTCTTTTGGAGTAACAGTTTGATTTTTTAGGTTTCACTCTGTTTTCTCCTATATTGACAAATGTAGTTTGAACTCTAAATCAAACAGGGTTTGTGCTAGCTTCTTGAAACTTGAAACAGTAAAGTAGTTCTACATTCTATTTTTATTTTTTGTTTCCTCTGGATGTAGACCTAAGCAGAGACTGACGAAAGACACATTCAATGAAAGGCGTTGTTAGGCTGCCAAAATACTACTGTCTCCTGAAATCTCAACATATTTTTTTTTCCGACCTTCATGATGATTTCAAGCAATGAGCAGTACACCAATAAAACGTGGATGTTCAAGTTTCGTTCTCCTAGGTTGAAGCATTCGTTTGCAGTAACAGTTTGAATTTTTAGTTTTCACTCTGTTTTCTCCTATATTGACAGATGCAGTTCGAACTCTAAATCAAACATGGTTTGTGCTAGCTTCTTGAAACTTGACACAATAAAGTAGTTCTACGTTCTATCTCTAAGGTTTGTTTCCTCTTGATGTAGCCTTAAGCAGAGACTGGTGAATAACACTTTCAATGAAAGGCGTTGTTAAGCTTCCAAAAAACTACCGTCTCCTGAAATCTCAACATATATTTTTTCATCCAATCTTCATGATTCTTTCAAGTATTGATCAGTACACCAATCAAACGTGGATGCCCAAGTTTTGTTCTTCTAGGTTGTAGCATTCGTTTGCAGGAAGAGTTAGAATTTATAGGTTTCACTCTATTTTCTCCTATATTGACAGATGCAGTTAGAACTCTAAATCAAACACGGTTTGTGCTAGCTTCTTGAAACGTGACACAATAAAGTAGTTCTACGTTCTATCTCTAAGGTTTGTTTCCTCTTGTGTCCTAAAGCTGGGACTGGCGAATAACACTTATACTGAAAGGGGTTGCCAAACTTCCAACACACTAGAGTCTCCTGAAATCTCAACATATATTTTTTCATCCAATTTTCATGATACTTTCAAGTAATGATCAGTACACCAATCCCACTTGGATGCCAAAGTTTAGTTCTCCTAGATTGAAGCATTCTTTTGGAGTAACAGTTTGAATTTTTAGGTTTCACTCTGATTTCTCCTATATTGACAAATGTAGTTCGAACTCTAAATCAAACACGGTTTGTGCTAGCTTCTTGAAACTTGAAACAGTAAAGTAGTTCTACATTCTATTTTTATTCTTTGTTTCCTCTGGATGTAGACCTAAGCAGAGACTGACGAAAGACACATTCAATGAAAGGCGTTGTTAGGCTGCCAAAATACTACAGTCTCCTGAAATCTCAACATATTTTTTTTTCCGACCTTCATGATAATTTCATGTAATCAGCAGTACACCAATAAAACGAGAATGTTCAAGTTTCGTTCTCCTAGGTTGAAGCATTCGTTTGCAGTAACAGTTTGAATTTTTAGTTTTCACTCTGTTTTCCCCTATATTGACAGATGCAGTTCGAACTCTAAATCAAACATGGTTTGTGCTAGCTTCTTGAAACTTGACACAATAAAGTAGTTCTTCGTTCTGTCTCTAAGGTTTGTTTCCTCTTGATGTAGCCTTAAGCAGAGACTGGCGAATAACACTTTCAATGAAAGGCGTTGTTAAGCTTCCAAAAAACTACCGTCTCCTGATATCTCAACATATATTTTTTCATCCAATCTTCATGATTCTTTCAAGTATTGATCAGTACACCAATCAAACGTGGATGCCCAAGTTTTGTTCATCTAGGTTGTAGCATTCGTTTGCAGGAACAGTTAGAAATTATAGGTTTCACTCTGTTTTCTCCTATATTGACAGATGCAGTTAGAACTCTAAATCAAACACGGTTTGTGCTAGCTTATTGAAACTTGACACAATAAAGTAGTTCTACGTTCTGTCTCTAAGGTTTGTTTCCTCTTGTATCCTAAAGCTGGGACTGGCGAATAACACTTATACTGAAAGGGGTTGCCAAACTTCCAACACACTAGAGTCTCGTGAAATCTCAACATAAATTTTTTCATCCAATCTTCATGATACTTTCAAGTAATGATCAGTACACCAATCCCACTTGGATGCCAAAGTTTAGTTCTCCTAGATTGAAGCATTCTTTTGGAGTAACAGTTTGAATTTTTAGGTTTCACTCTGTTTTCTCCTATATTGACAAATGTAGTTTGAACTCTAAATCAAACAGGGTTTGTGCTAGCTTCTTGAAACTTGAAACAGTAAAGTAGTTCTACATTCTATTTTTATTTTTTGTTTCCTCTGGATGTAGACCTAAGCAGAGACTCACGAAAAACACATTCAATGAAAGGCGTTGTTAGGCTGCCAAAATACCACAGTCTCCTGAAATCTCAACATATTTTTTTTCCGACCTTCATGATCATTTCAAGGAATGAGCAGTACACAAATAAAACGTGGATGTTCAAGTTTCGTTCTCCTAGGTTGAAGCATTCGTTTGCAGTAACAGTTTGAATTTTTAGTTTTCACTCTGTTTTCTCCTATATTGACAGATGCAGTTCGAACTCTAAATCAAACATGGTTTGTGCTAGCTTCTTGAAACTTGACACAATAAAGTAGTTCTACGTTCTATCTCTAAGGTTTGTTTCCTCTTGATGTAGCCTTAAGCAGAGACTGGCGAATAACACTTTCAATGAAAGGCGTTGTTAAGCTTCCAAAAAACTACCGTCTCCTGAAATCTCAACATATATCTTTTCATCCAATCTTCATGATTCTTTCAAGTATTGATCAGTACACCAATCAAACGTGGATGCCCAAGATTTGTTCTTCGAGGTTGTAGCATTCGTTTGCAGGAACAGTTAGAAATTATAGGTTTCACTCTGTTTTCTTTTATATTGACAGATGCAGTTAGAACTCTAAATCAAACACGGTTTGTGCTAGCTTCTTGAAACGTGACACAATAAAGTAGTTCTACGTTCTATCTCTAAGGTTTGTTTCCTCTTGTATCCTAAAGCTGGGACTGGCGAATAACACTTATACTGAAAGGGGTTGCCAAACTTCCAACACACTAGAGTCTCCTGAAATCTCAACATATATTTTTTTCATCCAATCTTCATGATACTTTCAAGTAATGATCAGTACACCAATCCCACTTGGATGCCAAAGTTTAGTTCTCCTAGATTGAAGCATTCTGTTGGAGTAACAGTTTGAATTTTTAGGTTTCACTCTGTTTTCTCCTATATTGACAAATGTAGTTCGAACTCTAAATCAAACACGGTTTCTGCTAGCTTCTTGAAACTTGAATCAGTAAAGTAGTTCTACATTCTGTTTTTATTTTTTGTTTCCTCTGGATGTAGACCTAAGCAGAGACTGATGAAAGACACATTCAATGAAAGGCGTTGTTAGGCTGCCAAAATACTACTGTCTCCTGAAATCTCAACATATTTTTTTTTCCGACCTTCATGATGATTTCAAGCAATGAGCAGTACACCAATAAAACGTGGATGTTCAAGTTTCGTTCTCCTAGGTTGAAGCATTCGTTTGCAGTAACAGTTTGAATTTTTAGTTTTCACTCTGTTTTCTCCTATATTGACAGATGCAGTTCGAACTCTAAATCAAACATGGTTTGTCCTAGCTTCATGAAACTTGACACAATAAAGTAGTTCTACGTTCTATCTCTAAGGTTTGTTTCCTCTTGATGTAGCCTTAAGCAGAGACTGGCGAATAACACTTTCAATGAAAGGCGTTGTTAAGCTTCCAAAAAACTACCGTCTCCTGAAATCTCAACATATATTTTTTCATCCAATCTTCATGATTCTTTCAAGTATTGATCAGTACACCAATCAAACGTGGATGCCCAAGTTTTGTTCTTCTAGGTTGTAGCATTCGTTTGCAGGAAGAGTTAGAATTTATAGGTTTCACTCTGTTTTCTCCTATATTGACAGATGCAGTTAGAACTCTAAATCAAACACGGTTTGTGCTAGCTTCTTGAAACGTGACACAATAAAGTAGTTCTACGTTCTATCTCTAAGGTTTGTTTCCTCTTGTGTCCTAAAGCTGGGACTGGCGAATAACACTTATACTGAAAGGGGTTGCCAAACTTCCAACACACTAGAGTCTCCTGAAATCTCAACATATATTTTTTCATCCAATCTTCATGATAGTTTCAAGTAATGATCAGTACACCAATCCCACTTGGATGCCAAAGTTTAGTTCTCCTAGATTGAAGCATTCTTTTGGAGTAACAATTTGAATTTTTAGGTTTCACTCTGATTTCTCCTATATTGACAAATGTAGTTCGAACTCTAAATCAAACACGGTTTGTGCTAGCTTCTTGAAACTTGAAACAGTAAAGTAGTTCTACATTCTATTTTTATTCTTTGTTTCCTCTGGATGTAGACCTAAGCAGAGACTGACGAAAGACACATTCAATGAAAGGCGTTGTTAGGCTGCCAAAATACTACAGTCTCCTGAAATCTCAACATATTTTTTTTTCCGACCTTCATGATAATTTCATGTAATCAGCAGTACACCAATAAAACGAGAATGTTCAAGTTTCGTTCTCCTACGTTGAAGCATTCGTTTGCAGTAACAGTTTGAATTTTTAGTTTTCACTCTGTTTTCCCCTATATTGACAGATGCAGTTCGAACTCTAAATCAAACATGGTTTGTGCTAGCTTCTTGAAACTTGACACAATAAAGTAGTTCTTCGTTCTGTCTCTAAGGTTTGTTTCCTCTTGGTGTAGCCTTAAGCAGAGACTGGCGAATAACACTTTCAATGAAAGGCGTTGTTAAGCTTCCAAAAAACTACCGTCTCCTGATATCTCAACATATATTTTTTCATCCAATCTTCATGATTCTTTCAAGTATTGATCAGTACACCAATCAAACGTGGATGCCCAAGTTTTGTTCATCTAGTTTGTAGCATTCGTTTGCAGGAACAGTTAGAAATTATAGGTTTCACTCTGTTTTCTCCTATATTGACAGATGCAGTTAGAACTCTAAATCAAACACGGTTTGTGCTAGCTTATTGAAACTTGACACAATAAAGTAGTTCTACGTTCTGTCTCTAAGGTTTGTTTCCTCTTGTATCCTAAAGCTGGGACTGGCGAATAACACTTATACTGAAAGGGGTTGCCAAACTTCCAACACACTAGAGTATCCTGAAATCTCAACATATATTTTTTCATCCAATCTTCATGATACTTTCAAGTAATGATCAGTACACCAATCCCACTTGGATGCCAAAGTTTAGTTCTCCTAGATTGAAGAATCCTTTGGAGTAACAGTTTGAATTTTTAGGTTTCACTCTGTTTTCTCCTATATTGACAAATGTAGTTCAAACTCTAAATCAAACACGGTTTGTCCTAGCTTCTTGAAACTTGAAACAGTAAAGTAGTTCTACATTCTATTTTTATTTTTTGTTTCCTCTGGATGTAGACCTAAGCAGAGACTCACGAAAGACACATTCAATGAAAGGCGTTGTTAGGCTGCCAAAAAACCACAGTCTCCTGAAATCTGAACATATTTTTTTTCCGACCTTCATGATAATTTCAAGTAATGAGCAGTACACCAATAAAACGTGGATGTTCAAGTTTCGTTCTCCTAGGTTGAAGCATTCCTTTGCAGTAACAGTTTGAATTTTTAGTTTTCACTCTGTTTTCTCCTATATTGACAGATGCAGTTCGAACTCTAAATCAAACATGGTTTGTGCTAGCTTCTTGAAACTTGACACAATAAAGTAGTTCTACGTTCTATCTCTAAGGTTTGTTTCCTCTTGATGTAGCCTTAAGCAGAGACTGGCGAATAACACTTTCAATGAAAGGCGTTGTTAAGCTTCCAAAAAACTACCGTCTCCTGAAATCTCAACATATATCTTTTCATCCAATCTTGATGATTCTTTCAAGTATTGATCAGTACACCAATCAAACGTGGATGCCCAAGTTTTGTTCTTCTAGGTTGTAGCATTCGTTTGCAGGAACAGTTAGAAATTATAGGTTTCACTCTGTTTTCTTGTATATTGACAGATGCAGTTAGAACTCTATATCAAACACGGTTTGTGCTAGCTTCTTGAAACTTGACACAATGAAGTCGTTCTACGTTCTATCTCTAAGGTTTGTTTCCTCTTGTATCCTAAAGCTGAGACTGGCGAATAACACTTTTACTGAAAGGGGTTGCCAAACTTCCAACACACTAGAGTCTCCTGAAATCTCAACATAGATTTTTTTCATCCAATCTTCATGATACTTTCAAGTAATGATCAGTACACCAATCCCACTTGGATGCCAAAGTTTAGTTCTCCTAGATTGAAGCATTCTTTTGGAGTAACAGTTTGAATTTTTAGGTTTCACTCTGTTTTCTCCTATATTGACAAAGGTAGTTTGAACTCTAAATCAAACACGGTTTGTGCTAGCTTCTTGAAACTTGAAACAGTAAAGTAGTTCTACATTCTATTTTTATTTTTTGTTTCCTCTGGATGTAGACCTAACCAGAGACTGACGAAAGACACATTCAATGAAAGGCGTTGTTAGGCTGCCAAAATACTACAGTCTCCTGAAATTTCAACATATTTTTTTTTCCGACCTTCATGATGATTTCAAGCTATGAGCAGTACACCAATAAAACGTGGATGTTCAAGTTTTGTTCTCCTACGTTGAAGCATTCGTTTGCAGTAACAGTTTGAATTTTTAGTTTTCACTCTGTTTTCTCCTATATTGACAGATGCAGTTCGAACTCTAAATCAAACATGGTTTGTGCTAGCTTCATGAAACTTGACACAATAAAGTAGTTCTACGTTCTATCTCTAAGGTTTGTTTCCTCTTGATGTAGCCTTAAGCAGAGACTGGCGAATAACACTTTCAATGAAAGGCGTTGTTAAGCTTCCAAAAAACTACGGTCTCCAGAAATCTCAACATATATCTTTTCATCCAATCTTGATGATTCTTTCAAGTATTGATCAGTACACCAATCAAACGTGGATGCCCAAGTTTTGTTCTTCTAGGTTGTAGCATTCGTTTGCAGGAACTGTTAGAAATTATAGGTTTCACTCTGTTTTCTCCTATATTGACAGATGCAGTTAGAACTCTAAATCAAACACGGTGTGTGCTAGCTTCTTGAAACTTGACACAATAAAGTAGTTCTACGTTCTCTCTCTAAGGTTTGTTTCCTCTTGTATCCTAAAGCTGGGACTGGCGAATAACACTTATACTGAAAGGGGTTGCCAAACTTCCAACACACTAGAGTCTCCTGAAATCTCAACATATATTTTTTTCATCCAATCTTCATGATACTTTCAAGTAATGATCAGTACACCAATCCCACTTGGATGCCAAAGTTTAGTTCTCCTAGATTAAAGCATTCTTTTGGAGTAACAGTTTGAATTTTTAGGTTTCACTCTGTTTTCTCCTATATTGACAAATGTAGTTCGAACTCTAAATCAAACACGGTTTCTGCTAGCTTCTTGAAACTTGAATCAGTAAAGTAGTTCTACATTCTGTTTTTATTTTTTGTTTCCTCTGGATGTAGACCTATGCAGAGACTGATGAAAGACACATTCAATGAAAGGCGTTGTTAGGCTGCCAAAATACTACTGTCTCCAGAAATCTCAACATATTTTTTTTTCCGACCTTCATGATGATTTCAAGCAATGAACAGTACACCAATAAAACGTGGATGTTCAAGTTTCGTTCTCCTAGGTTGAAGCATTCGTTTGCAGTAACAGTTTGAATTTTTAGTTTACACTCTGTTTTCTCCTATATTGACAGATGCAGTTCGAACACTAAATCAAACATGGTTTGTGCTAGCTTCATGAAACTTGACACAATAAAGTAGTTCTACGATCTATCTCTAAGGTTTGTTTCCTCTTGATGTAGCCTTAAGCAGAGACTGGCGAATAACACTTTCAATGAAAGGCGTTGTTTAGCTTCCAAAAAACTACCGTCTCCTGAAATCTCAACATATATTTTTTCATCCAATCTTCATGATTCTTTCAAGTATTGATCAGTACACCAATCAAACGTGGATGCCCAAGTTTTGTTCTTCTAGGTTGTAGCATTCGTTTGCAGGAAGAGTTAGAATTTATAGGTTTCACTCTGTTTTCTCCTATATTGACAGATGCAGTTAGAACTCTAAATCAAACACGGTTTGTGCTAGCTTCTTGAAACGTGACACAATAAAGTAGTTCTACGTTCTATCTCTAAGGTTTGTTTCCTCTTGTGTCCTAAAGCTGGGACTGGCGAATAACACTTATACTGAAAGGGGTTGCCAAACTTCCAACACACTAGAGTCTCCTGAAATCTCAACATATATTTTTCCATCCAATCTTCATGATACTTTCAAGTAATGATCAGTACACCAATCCCACTTGGATGCCAAAGTTTAGTTCTCCTAGATTGAAGCATTCTTTTGGAGTAACAGTTTGAATTTTTAGGTTTCACTCTGATTTCTCCTATATTGACAAATGTAGTTCGAACTCTAAATCAAACACGGTTTGTGCTAGCTTCTTGAAACTTGAAACAGTAAAGTAGTTCTACATTCTATTTTTATTCTTTGTTTCCTCTGGATGTAGACCTAAGCAGAGACTGACGAAAGACACATTCAATGAAAGGCGTTGTTAGGCTGCCAAAATACTACAGTCTCCTGAAATCTCAACATATTTTTTTTTCCGACCTTCATGATAATTTCATGTAATCAGCAGTACACCAATAAAACGAGAATGTTCAAGTTTCGTTCTCCTAGGTTGAAGCATTCGATTGCAGTAACAGTTTGAATTTTTAGTTTTCACTCTGTTTTCCCCTATATTGACAGATGCAGTTCGAACTCTAAATCAAACATGGTTTGTGCTAGCTTCATGAAACTTGACACAAAAAAGTAGTTCTACGTTCTATCTCTAAGGTTTGTTTCCTCGTGATGTAGCCTTAAGCAGAGACTGGCGAATAACACTTTCAATGAAAGGCGTTGTTAAGCTTCCAAAAAACTACGGTCTCCAGAAATCTCAACATATATCTTTTCATCCAATCTTGATGATTCTTTCAAGTATTGATCAGTACACCAATCAAACGTGGATGCCCAAGTTTTGTTCTTCTAGGTTGTAGCATTCGTTTGCAGGAACTGTTAGAAATTATAGGTTTCACTCTGTTTTCTCCTATATTGACAGATGCAGTTAGAACTCTAAATCAAACACGGTGTGTGCTAGCTTCTTGAAACTTGACACAATAAAGTAGTTCTACGTTCTCTCTCTAAGGTTTGTTTCCTCTTGTATCCTAAAGCTGGGACTGGCGAATAACACTTATACTGAAAGGGGTTGCCAAACTTCCAACACACTAGAGTCTCCTGAAATCTCAACATATATTTTTTTCATCCAATCTTCATGATACTTTCAAGTAATGATCAGTACACCAATCCCACTTGGATGCCAAAGTTTAGTTCTCCTAGATTGAAGCATTCTTTTGGAGTAACAGTTTGAATTTTTAGGTTTCACTCTGTTTTCTCCTATATTGACAAATGTAGTTCGAACTCTAAATCAAACACGGTTTCTGCTAGCTTCTTGAAACTTGAATCAGTAAAGTAGTTCTACATTCTGTTTTATTTTTTGTTTCCTCTGGATGTAGACCTAAGCAGAGACTGATGAAAGACACATTCAATGAAAGGCGTTGTTAGCTGCCAAATACTACTGTCTCCTGAATCTCAACATATTTTTTTTTCCGACCTTCATGATGATTTCAAGCAATGAACAGTACACCAATAAAACGTGGATGTTCAAGTTTCGTTCTCCTAGGTTGAAGCATTCGTTTGCAGTAACAGTTTGAATTTTTAGTTTTCACTCTGTTTTCTCCTATATTGACAGATGCAGTTCGAACACTAAATCAAACATGGTTTGTGCTAGCTTCATGAAACTTGACACAATAAAGTGGTTCTACGTTCTATCTCTAAGGTTTGTTTCCTCTTGATGTAGCCTTAAGCAGAGACTGGCGAATAACACTTTCAATGAAAGGCGTTGTTTAGCTTCCAAAAAACTACCGTCTCCTGAAATCTCAACATATATTTTTTCATCCAATCTTCATGATTCTTTCAAGTATTGATCAGTACACCAATCAAACGTGGATGCCCAAGTTTTGTTCTTCTAGGTTGTAGCATTCGTTTGCAGGAAGAGTTAGAATTTATAGGTTTCACTCTGTTTTCTCCTATATTGACAGATGCAGTTAGAACTCTAAATCAAACACGGTTTGTGCTAGCTTCTTGAAACGTGACACAATAAAGTAGTTCTACGTTCTATCTCTAAGGTTTGTTTCCTCTTGTGTCCTAAAGCTGGGACTGGCGAATAACACTATACTGAAAGGGTTGCCAAACTTCCAACACACTAGAGTCTCCTGAAATCTCAACATATATTTTTTCATCCAATCTTCATGATACTTTCAAGTAATGATCAGTACACCAATCCCACTTGGATGCCAAAGTTTAGTTCTCCTAGATTGAAGCATTCTTTTGGAGTAACAGTTTGAATTTTTAGGTTTCACTCTGTTTTCTCCTATATTGACAAATGTAGTTCGAACTCTAAATCAAACACGGTTTGTGCTAGCTTCTTGAAACTTGAAACAGTAAAGTAGTTCTACATTCTATTTTTATTCTTTGTTTCCTCTGGATGTAGACCTAAGCAGAGACTGACGAAAGACACATTCAATGAAAGGCGTTGTTAGGCTGCCAAAATACTACAGTCTCCTGAAATCTCAACATATTTTTTTTTCCGACCTTCATGATAATTTCATGTAATCAGCAGTACACCAATAAAACGAGAATGTTCAAGTTTCGTTCTCCTAGGTTGAAGCATTCGATTGCAGTAACAGTTTGAATTTTTAGTTTTCACTCTGTTTTCCCCTATATTGACAGATGAAGTTCGAACTCTAAATCAAACATGGTTTGTGCTAGCTTCTTGAAACTTGACACAATAAAGTAGTTCTTCGTTCTGTCTCTAAGGTTTGTTTCCTCTTGATGTAACCTTAAGCAGAGACTGGCGAATAACACTTTCAATGAAAGGCGTTGTTAAGCTTCCAAAAAACTACCGTCTCCTGATATCTCAACATATATTTTTTCATCCAATCTTCATGATTCTTTCAAGTATTGATCAGTACACCAATCAAACGTGGATGCCCAAGTTTTGTTCATCTAGGTTGTAGCATTCGTTTGCAGGAACAGTTAGAAATTATAGGTTTCACTCTGTTTTCTCCTATATTGACAGATGCAGTTAGAACTCTAAATCAAACACGGTTTGTGCTAGCTTCTTGAAACGTGACACAATAAAGTAGTTCTACGTTCTATCTCTAAGGTTTGTTTCCTCTTGTGTCCTAAAGCTGGGACTGCGAATAACACTTATACTGAAAGGGGTTGCCAAACTTCCAACACACTAGAGTCTTCTGAAATCTCAACATATATTTTTCCATCCAATCTTCATGATACTTTCAAGTAATGATCAGTACACCAATCCACTTGGATGCCAAAGTTTAGTTCTCCTAGATTGAAAGCATTCTTTTGGAGTAACAGTTTGAATTTTTAGGTTTCACTCTGTTTTCTCCTATATTGACAAATGTAGTTCGAACTCTAAATCAAACACGGTTTGTGCTAGCTTCTTGAAACTTGAAACAGTAAAGTAGTTCTACATTCTATTTTTATTCTTTGTTTCCTCTGGATGTAGACCTAAGCAGAGACTGACGAAAGACACATTCAATGAAAGGCGTTGTTAGGCTGCCAAAATACTACAGTCTCCTGAAATCTCAACATATTTTTTTTTCCGACCTTCATGATAATTTCATGTAATCAGCAGTACACCAATAAAACGAGAATGTTCAAGTTTTCGTTCTCCTAGGTTGAAGCATTCGATTGCAGTAACAGTTTGAATTTTTAGTTTTTCACTCTGTTTTCCCCTATATTGACAGATGCAGTTCGAACTCTAAATCAAACATGGTTTGTGCTAGCTTCATGAAACTTGACACAAAAAAGTAGTTCTACGTTCTATCTCTAAGTTTGTTTCCTCTTGATGTAGCCTTAAGCAGAGACTGGCGAATAACACTTTCAATGAAAGGCGTTGTTAAGCTTCCAAAAAACTACGGTCTCCAGAAATCTCAACATATATCTTTTCATCCAATCTTGATGATTCTATCAAGTATTGATCAGTACACCAATCAAACGTGGATGCCCAAGTTTTGTTCTTCTAGGTTGTAGCATTCGTTTGCAGGAACTGTTAGAAATTATAGGTTTCACTCTGTTTTCTCCTATATTGACAGATGCAGTTAGAACTCTAAATCAAACACGGTGTGTGCTAGCTTCTTGAAACTTGACACAATAAAGTAGTTCTACGTTCTCTCTCTAAGGTTTGTTTCCTCTTGTATCCTAAAGCTGGGACTGGCGAATAACACTTATACTGAAAGGGGTTGCCAAACTTCCAACACACTAGGTCTCCTGAAATCTCAACATATATTTTTTTCATCCAATCTTCATGATACTTTCAAGTAATGATCATTACACCAATCCCACTTGGATGCCAAAGTTTAGTTCTCCTAGATTGAAGCATTCTTTTGGAGTAACAGTTTGAATTTTTAGGTTTCACTCTGTTTTCTCCTATATTGACAAATGTAGTTCGAACTCTAAATCAAACACGGTTTCTGCTAGCTTCTTGAAACTTGAATCAGTAAAGTAGTTCTACATTCTGTTTTTTATTTTTTTGTTTCCTCTGGATGTAGACCTAAGCAGAGACTGATGAAAGACACATTCAATGAAAGGCGTTGTTAGGCTGCCAAAATACTACTGTCTCCTGAAATCTCAACATATTTTTTTTTCCGACCTTCATGATGATTTCAAGCAATGAACAGTACACCAATAAAACGTGGATGTTCAAGTTTCGTTCTCCTAGGTTGAAGCATTCGTTTGCAGTAAGAGTTTGAATTTTTAATTTTCACTCTGTTTTCTCCTATATTGACAGATGCAGTTCGAACTCTAAATCAAACATGGTTTGTGCTAGCTTCATGAAACTTGACACAATAAAGTAGGTTCTACGTTCTATCTCTAAGGTTTGTTTCCTCTTGATGTAGCCTTAAGCAGAGACTGGCGAATAACACTTTCAATGAAAGGCGTTGTTTAGCTTCCAAAAAACTACCGTCTCCTGAAATCTCAACATATATCTTTTCATCCAATCTTCATGATTCTTTCAAGTATTGATCAGTACACCAATCAAACGTGGATGCCCAAGTTTTTGTTCTTCTAGGTTGTAGCATTCGTTTGCAGGAAGAGTTAGAATTTATAGGTTTCACTCTGTTTTCTCCTATATTGACAGATGCAGTTAGAACTCTAAATCAAACACGGTTTGTGCTAGCTCTTGAAACGTGACACAATAAAGTAGTTCTACGTTCTATCTCTAAGGTTTGTTTCCTCTTGTGTCCTAAAGCTGGGACTGGCGAATAACACTTATACTGAAAGGGGTTGCCAAACTTCCAACACACTAGAGTCTCCTGAAATCTCAACATATATTTTTTCATCCAATCTTCATGATAATTTCAAGTAATGATCAGTACACCAATCCCACTTGGATGCTAAAGTTTAGTTCTCCTAGATTGAAGCATTCTTTTGGAGTAACAGTTTGAATTTTTAGGTTTCACTCTGTTTTCTCCTATATTGACAAATGTAGTTCGAACTCTAAATCAAACACGGTTTGTGCTAGCTTCTTGAAACTTGAAACAGTAAAGTAGTTCTACATTCTATTTTTATTCTTTGTTTCCTCTGGATGTAGACCTAAGCAGAGACTGACGAAAGGACACATTCAATGAAAGGCGTTGTTAGGCTGCCAAAATACTACAGTCTCCTGAAATCTCAACATATTTTTTTTCCGACCTTCATGATAATTTCATGTAATCAGCAGTACACCAATAAAACGAGAATGTTCAAGTTTCGTTCTCCTAGGTTGAAGCATTCGATTGCAGTAACAGTTTGAATTTTTAGTTTTCACTCTGTTTTCCCTATATTGACAGATGAAGTTCGAACTCTAAATCAAACATGGTTTGTGCTAGCTTCTTGAAACTTGACACAATAAAGTAGTTCTTCGTTCTGTCTCTAAGGTTTGTTTCCTCTTGATGTAGCCTTAAGCAGAGACTGGCGAATAACACTTTCAATGAAAGGCGTTGTTAAGCTTCCAAAAAACTACCATCTCCTGAAATCTCAACATATATTTTTTCATCCAATCTTCATGATTCTTTCAAGTATTGATCAGTACACCAATCAAACGTGGATGCCCAAGTTTTTGTTCTTCTAGGTTGTAGCATTCGTTTGCAGGAACAGTTAGAATTTATAGGTTTCACTCTGTTTTCTCCTATATTGACAGATGCAGTTAGAACTCTAAATCAAACACGGTTTGTGCTAGCTTCTTGAAACGTGACACAATAAAGTAGTTCTACGTTCTATCTCTAAGGTTTGTTTCCTCTTGTGTCCTAAAGCTGGGACTGGCGAATAACACTTATACTGAAAGGGGTTGCCAAACTTCCAACACACTAGAGTCTCCTGAAATCTCAACATATATTTTTTTCATCCAATCTTCATGATACTTTCAAGTAATGATCAGTACACCAATCCCACTTGGATGCCAAAGTTTAGTTCTCCTAGATTGAAGCATTCTTTTGGAGTAACAGTTTGAATTTTTAGGTTTCACTCTGTTTTCTCCTATATTGACAAATGTAGTTCGAACTCTAAATCAAACACGGTTTCTGCTAGCTTCTTGAAACTTGAATCAGTAAAGTAGTTCTACATTCTGTTTTTATTTTTTGTTTCCTCTGGATGTAGACCTAAGCAGAGACTGATGAAAGACACATTCAATGAAAGGCGTTGTTAGGCTGCCAAAATACTACTGTCTCCTGAAATCTCAACATATTTTTTTTTCCGACCTTCATGATGATTTCAAGCAATGAGCAGTACACCAATAAAACGTGGATGTTCAAGTTTCGTTCTCCTAGGTTGAAGCATTCGTTTGCAGTAACAGTTTGAATTTTTAGTTTTCACTCTGTTTTCTCCTATATTGACAGATGCAGTTCGAACTCTAAATCAAACATGGTTTGTCCTAGCTTCATGAAACTTGACACAATAAAGTAGTTCTATGTTCTATCTCTAAGGTTTGTTTCCTCTTGATGTAGCCTTAAGCAGAGACTGGCGAATAACACTTTCAATGAAAGGCGTTGTTAAGCTTCCAAAAAACTACCGTCTCCTGAAATCTCAACATATATTTTTTCATCCAATCTTCATGATTCTTTCAAGTATTGATCAGTACACCAATCAAACGTGGATGCCCAAGTTTTGTTCTTCTAGGTTGTAGCATTCGTTTGCAGGAAGAGTTAGAATTTATAGGTTTCACTCTGTTTTCTCCTATATTGACAGATGCAGTTAGAACTCTAAATCAAACACGGTTTGTGCTAGCTTCTTGAAACGTGACACAATAAAGTAGTTCTACGTTCTATCTCTAAGGTTTGTTTCCTCTTGTATCCTAAAGCTGGGACTGGCGAATAACACTTATACTGAAAGGGGTTGCCAAACTTCCAACACACTAGAGTCTCCTGAAATCTCAACATATATTTTTTTCATCCAATCTTCATGATACTTTCAAGTAATGATCAGTACACCAATCCCACTTGGATGCCAAAGTTTAGTTCTCCTAGATTGAAGCATTCTTTTGGAGTAACAGTTTGAATTTTTAGGTTTCACTCTGTTTTCTCCTATATTGACAAATGTAGTTCGAACTCTAAATCAAACACGGTTTCTGCTAGCTTCTTGAAACTTGAATCAGTAAAGTAGTTCTACATTCTGTTTTTATTTTTTGTTTCCTCTGGATGTAGACCTAAGCAGAGACTGATGAAAGACACATTCAATGAAAGGCGTTGTTAGGCTGCCAAAATACTACTGTCTCCTGAAATCTCAACATATTTTTTTTTCCGACCTTCATGATGATTTCAAGCAATGAACAGTACACCAATAAAACGTGGATGTTCAAGTTTCGTTCTCCTAGGTTGAAGCATTCGTTTGCAGTAACAGTTTGAATTTTTAGTTTTCACTCTGTTTTCTCCTATATTGACAGATGCAGTTCGAACTCTAAATCAAACATGGTTTGTGCTACCTTCTTGAAACTTGACACAATAAAGTAGTTCTACGTTCTATCTCTAAGGTTTGTTTCCTCTTGATGTAGCCTTAAGCAGAGACTGGCGAATAACACTTTCAATGAAAGGCGTTGTTAAGCTTCCAAAAAACTACCGTCTCCTGAAATCTCAACATATATCTTTTCATCCAATCTTGATGATTCTTTCAAGTATTGATCAGTACACCAATCAAACGTGGATGCCCAAGTTTTGTTCTTCTAGGTTGTAGCATTCGTTTGCAGGAACAGTTAGAAATTATAGGTTTCACTCTGTTTTCTCCTATATTGACAGATGCAGTTAGAACTCTAAATCAAACACGGTTTGTGCTAGCTTCTTGAAACGTGACACAATAAAGTAGTTCTACGTTCTATCTCTAAGGTTTGTTTCCTCTTGTGTCCTAAAGCTGGGACTGGCGAATAACACTTATACTGAAAGGGGTTGCCAAACTTCCAACACACTAGAGTCTCCTGAAATCTCAACATATATTTTTTCATCCAATCTTCATGATACTTTCAAGTAATGATCAGTACACCAATCCCACTTGGATGCCAAAGTTTAGTTCTCCTAGATTGAAGCATTCTTTTGGAGTAACAGTTTGAATTTTTAGGTTTCACTCTGATTTCTCCTATATTGACAAATGTAGTTCGAACTCTAAATCAAACACGGTTTGTGCTAGCTTCTTGAAACTTGAAACAGTAAAGTAGTTCTACATTCTATTTTTATTCTTTGTTTCCTCTGGATGTAGACCTAAGCAGAGACTGACGAAAGACACATTCAATGAAAGGCGTTGTTAGGCTGCCAAAATACTACAGTCTCCTGAAATCTCAACATATTTTTTTTTCTGACCTTCATGATAATTTCATGTAATCAGCAGTACACCAATAAAACGAGAATGTTCAAGTTTCGTTCTCCTAGGTTGAAGCATTCGTTTGCAGTAACAGTTTGAATTTTTAGTTTTCACTCTGTTTTCCCCTATATTGACAGATGCAGTTCGAACTCTAAATCAAACATGGTTTGTGCTAGCTTCTTGAAACTTGACACAATAAAGTAGTTCTTCGTTCTGTCTCTAAGGTTTGTTTCCTCTTGGTGTAGCCTTAAGCAGAGACTGGCGAATAACACTTTCAATGAAAGGCGTTGTTAAGCTTCCAAAAAACTACAGTCTCCTGATATCTCAACATATATTTTTTCATCCAATCTTCATGATTCTTTCAAGTATTGATCAGTACACCAATCAAACGTGGATGCCCAAGTTTTGTTCATCTAGTTTGTAGCATTCGTTTGCAGGAACAGTTAGAAATTATAGGTTTCACTCTGTTTTCTCCTATATTGACAGATGCAGTTAGAACTCTATATCAAACACGGTTTGTGCTAGCTTATTGAAACTTGACACAATAAAGTAGTTCTACGTTCTGTCTCTAAGGTTTGTTTCCTCTTGTGTCCTAAAGCTGGGACTGGCGAATAACACTTATACTGAAAGGGGTTGCCAAACTTCCAACACACTAGAGTCTCCTGAAATCTCAACATATATTTTTTCATCCAATCTTCATGATACTTTCAAGTAATGATCAGTACACCAATCCCACTTGGATGCCAAAGTTTAGTTCTCCTAGATTGAAGAATCCTTTGGAGTAACAGTTTGAATTTTTAGGTTTCACTCTGTTTTCTCCTATATTGACAAATGTAGTTCAAACTCTAAATCAAACACGGTTTGTCCTAGCTTCTTGAAACTTGAAACAGTAAAGTAGTTCTACATTCTATTTTTATTTTTTGTTTCCTCTGGATGTAGACCTAAGCAGAGACTCACGAAAGACACATTCAATGAAAGGCGTTGTTAGGCTGCCAAAAAACCACAGTCTCCTGAAATCTGAACATATTTTTTTTCCGACCTTCATGATAATTTCAAGTAATGAGCAGTACACCAATAAAACGTGGATGTTCAAGTTTCGTTCTCCTAGGTTGAAGCATTCGTTTGCAGTAACAGTTTGAATTTTTAGTTTTCACTCTGTTTTTTCCTATATTGACAGATGCAGTTCGAACTCTAAATCAAACATGGTTTGTGCTAGCTTCTTGAAACTTGACACAATAAAGTAGTTCTACGTTCTATCTCTAAGGTTTGTTTCCTCTTGATGTAGCCTTAAGCAGAGATTGGCGAATAACACTTTCAATGAAAGGCGTTGTTAAGCTTCCAAAAAACTACCGTCTCCTGAAATCTCAACATATATCTTTTCATCCAATCTTGATGATTCTTTCAAGTATTGATCAGTACACCAATCAAACGTGGATGCCCAAGTTTTGTTCTTCTAGGTTGTAGCATTCGTTTGCAGGAACAGTTAGAAATTATAGGTTTCACTCTGTTTTCTCCTATATTGACAGATGCAGTTAGAACTCTATATCAAACACGGTTTGTGCTTGCTTCTTGAAACTTGACACAATGAAGTCGTTCTACGTTCTATCTCTAAGGTTTGTTTCCTCTTGTATCCTAAAGCTGAGACTGGCGAATAACACTTATACTGAAAGGGGTTGCCAAACTTCCAACACACTAGAGTCTCCTGAAATCTCAACATAGATTTTTTTCATCCAATCTTCATGATACTTTCAAGTAATGATCAGTACACCAATCCCACTTGGATGCCAAAGTTTAGTTCTCCTAGATTGAAGCATTCTTTTGGAGTAACAGTTTGAATTTTTAGGTTTCACTCTGTTTTCTCCTATATTGACAAAGGTAGTTTGAACTCTAAATCAAACACGGTTTGTGCTAGCTTCTTGAAACTTGAAACAGTAAAGTAGTTCTACATTCTATTTTTATTTTTTGTTTCCTCTGGATGTAGACCTAAGCAGAGACTGACGAAAGACACATTCAATGAAAGGCGTTGTTAGGCTGCCAAAATACTACAGTCTCCTGAAATTTCAACATATTTTTTTTTCCGACCTTCATGATGATTTCAAGCTATGAGCAGTACACCAATAAAACGTGGATGTTCAAGTTTCGTTCTCCTACGTTGAAGCATTCGTTTGCAGTAACAGTTTGAATTTTTAGTTTTCACTCTGTTTTCTCCTATATTGACAGATGCAGTTCGAACTCTAAATCAAACATGGTTTGTGCTAGCTTCATGAAACTTGACACAATAAAGTAGTTCTACGTTCTATCTCTAAGGTTTGTTTCCTCTTGATGTAGCCTTAAGCAGAGACTGGCGAATAACACTTTCAATGAAAGGCGTTGTTAAGCTTCCAAAAAACTACGGTCTCCAGAAATCTCAACATATATCTTTTCATCCAATCTTGATGATTCTTTCAAGTATTGATCAGTACACCAATCAAACGTGGATGCCCAAGTTTTGTTCTTCTAGGTTGTAGCATTCGTTTGCAGGAACTGTTAGAAATTATAGGTTTCACTCTCTTTTCTCCTATATTGACAGATGCAGTTAGAACTCTAAATCAAACACGGTGTGTGCTAGCTTCTTGAAACTTGACACAATAAAGTAGTTCTACGTTCTCTCTCTAAGGTTTGTTTTCTCTTGTATCCTAAAGCTGGGACTGGCGAATAACACTTATACTGAAAGGGGTTGCCAAACTTCCAACACACTAGAGTCTCCTGAAATCTCAACATATATTTTTTTCATCCAATCTTCATGATACTTTCAAGTAATGATCAGTACACCAATCCCACTTGGATGCCAAAGTTTAGTTCTCCTAGATTGAAGCATTCTTTTGGAGTAACAGTTTGAATTTTTAGGTTTCACTCTGTTTTCTCCTATATTGACAAATGTAGTTCGAACTCTAAATCAAACACGGTTTCTGCTAGCTTCTTGAAACTTGAATCAGTAAAGTAGTTCTACATTCTGTTTTTATTTTTTGTTTCCTCTGGATGTAGACCTAAGCAGAGACTGATGAAAGACACATTCAATGAAAGGCGTTGTTAGGCTGCCAAAATACTACTGTCTCCTGAAATCTCAACATATTTTTTTTTCCGACCTTCATGATGATTTCAAGCAATGAGCAGTACACCAATAAAACGTGGATGTTCAAGTTTCGTTCTCCTAGGTTGAAGCATTCGTTTGCAGTAACAGTTTGAATTTTTAGTTTTCACTCTGTTTTCTCCTATATTGACAGATGCAGTTCGAACTCTAAATCAAACATGGTTTGTGCTAGCTTCTTGAAACTTGACACAATAAAGTAGTTCTACGTTCTATCTCTAAGGTTTGTTTCCTCTTGATGTAGCCTTAAGCAGAGACTGGCGAATAACACTTTCAATGAAAGGCGTTGTTTAGCTTCCAAAAAACTACCGTCTCCTGAAATCTCAACATATATTTTTTCATCCAATCTTCATGATTCTTTCAAGTATTGATCAGTACACCAATCAAACGTGGATGCCCAAGTTTTGTTCTTCTAGGTTGTAGCATTCGTTTGCAGGAAGAGTTAGAATTTATAGGTTTCACTCTGTTTTCTCCTATATTGACAGATGCAGTTAGAACTCTAAATCAAACACGGTTTGTGCTAGCTTCTTGAAACGTGACACAATAAAGTAGTTCTACGTTCTATCTCTAAGGTTTGTTTCCTCTTGTGTCCTAAAGCTGGGACTGGCGAATAACACTTATACTGAAAGGGGTTGCCAAACTTCCAACACACTAGAGTCTCCTGAAATCTCAACATATATTTTTTCATCCAATCTTCATGATACTTTCAAGTAATGATCAGTACACCAATCCCACTTGGATGCCAAAGTTTAGTTCTCCTAGATTGAAGCATTCTTTTGGAGTAACAGTTTGAATTTTTAGGTTTCACTCTGTTTTCTCCTATATTGACAAATGTAGTTCGAACTCTAAATCAAACACGGTTTGTGCTAGCTTCTTGAAACTTGAAACAGTAAAGTAGTTCTACATTCTATTTTTATTCTTTGTTTCCTCTGGATGTAGACCTAAGCAGAGACTGACGAAAGACACATTCAATGAAAGGCGTTGTTAGGCTGCCAAAATACTACAGTCTCCTGAAATCTCAACATATTTTTTTTTCCGACCTTCATGATAATTTCATGTAATCAGCAGTACACCAATAAAACGAGAATGTTCAAGTTTCGTTCTCCTAGGTTGAAGCATTCGATTGCAGTAACAGTTTGAATTTTTACTTTTCACTCTGTTTTCCCCTATATTGACAGATGAAGTTCGAACTCTAAATCAAACATGGTTTGTGCTAGCTTCTTGAAACTTTACACAATAAAGTAGTTCTTCGTTCTGTCTCTAAGGTTTGTTTCCTCTTGATGTAGCCTTAAGCAGAGACTGGCGAATAACACTTTCAATGAAAGGCGTTGTTAAGCTTCCAAAAAACTACCGTCTCCTGATATCTCAACATATATTTTTTCATCCAATCTTCATGATTCTTTCAAGTATTGATCAGTACACCAATCAAACGTGGATGCCCAAGTTTTGTTCATCTAGGTTGTAGCATTCGTTTGCAGGAACAGTTAGAAATTATAGGTTTCACTCTGTTTTCTCCTATATTGACAGATGCAGTTAGAACTCTAAATCAAACACGGTTTGTGCTAGCTTCTTGAAACGTGACACAATAAAGTAGTTCTACGTTCTATCTCTAAGGTTTGTTTCCTCTTGTGTCCTAAAGCTGGGACTGGCGAATAACACTTATACTGAAAGGGGTTGCCAAACTTTTAACACACTAGAGTCTCCTGAAATCTCAACATATATTTTTCCATCCAATCTTCATGATACTTTCAAGTAATGATCAGTACACCAATCCCACTTGGATGCCAAAGTTTAGTTCTCCTAGATTGAAGCATTCTTTTGGAGTAACAGTTTGAATTTTTAGGTTTCACTCTGTTTTCTCCTATATAGACAAATGTAGTTCGAACTCTAAATCAAACACGGTTTGTGCTAGCTTCTTGAAACTTGAAACAGTAAAGTAGTTCTACATTCTATTTTTATTCTTTGTTTCCTCTGGATGTAGACCTAAGCAGAGACTGACGAAAGACACATTCAATGAAAGGCGTTGTTAGGCTGCCAAAATACTACAGTCTCCTGAAATCTCAACATATTTTTTTTTCCGACCTTCATGATAATTTCATGTAATCAGCAGTACACCAATAAAACGAGAATGTTCAAGTTTCGTTCCCCTAGGTTGAAGCATTCGATTGCAGTAACAGTTTGAATTTTTAGTTTTCACTCTGTTTTCCCCTATATTGACAGATGCAGTTCGAACTCTAAATCAAACATGGTTTGTGCTAGCTTCTTGAAACTTGACACAATAAAGTAGTTCTTCGTTCTGTCTCTAAGGTTTGTTTCCTCTTGATGTAGCCTTAAGCAGAGACTGGCGAATAACACTTTCAATGAAAGGCGTTGTTAAGCTTCCAAAAAACTACCGTCTCCTGAAATCTCAACATATATCTTTTCATCCAATCTTCATGATTCTTTCAAGTATTGATCAGTACACCAATTAAACGTGGATGCCCAAGTTTTGTTCTTCTAGGTTGTAGCATTCGTTTGCAGGAACAGTTAGAAATTATAGGTTTCACTCTGTTTTCTCCTATATTGACAGATGCAGTTAGAACTCTAAATCAAACACGGTTTGTGATAGCTTCTTGAAACGTGACACAATAAAGTAGTTCTACGTTCTATCTCTAAGGTTTGTTTCCTCTTGTATCCTAAAGCTGGGACTGGCGAATAACACTTATACTGAAAGGGGTTGCCAAACTTCCAACACACTAGAGTCTCCTGAAATCTCAACATATATTTTTTCATCCAATCTTCATGATACTCTCAAGTAATGATCAGTACACCAATCCCACTTGGATGCCAAAGTTTAGTTCTCCTAGATTGAAGAATCCTTTGGAGTAACAGTTTGAATTTTTAGGTTTCACTCTGTTTTCTCCTATATTGACAAATGTAGTTCAAACTCTAAATCAAACACGGTTTGTGCTAGCTTCTTGAAACTTGAAACAGTAAAGTAGTTCTACATTCTATTTTTATTTTTTGTTTCCTCTGGATGTAGACCTAAGCAGAGACTCACGAAAGACACATTCAATGAAAGGCGTTGTTAGGCTGCCAAAAAACCACAGTCTCCTGAAATCTGAACATATTTTTTTCTGACCTTCATGATAATTTCAAGTAATGAGCAGTACACCAATAAAACGTGGATGTTCAAGTTTCGTTCTCCTAGGTTGAAGCATTCGTTTGCAGTAACAGTTTGAATTTTTAGTTTTCACTCTGTTTTCTCCTATATTGACAGATGCAGTTCGAACTCTAAATCAAACATGGTTTGTGCTAGCTTCTTGAATCTTGACACAATAAAGTAGTTCTACGTTCTATCTCTAAGGTTTGTTTCCTCTTGATGTAGCCTTAAGCAGAGACTGGCGAATAACACTTTCAATGAAAGGCGTTGTTAAGCTTCCAAAAAACTACCGTCTCCTGAAATCTCAACATATATCTTTTCATCCAATCTTGATGATTCTTTCAACTATTGATCAGTACACCAATCAAACGTGGATGCCCAAGTTTTGTTCTTCTAGGTTGTAGCATTCGTTTGCAGGAACAGTTAGAAATTATAGGTTTCACTCTGTTTTCTCCTATATTGACAGATGCAGTTAGAACTCTATATCAAACACGGTTTGTGCTAGCTTCTTGAAACTTGACACAATGAAGTCGTTCTACGTTCTATCTCTAAGGTTTGTTTCCTCTTGTATCCTAAAGCTGAGACTGGCGAATAACACTTATACTGAAAGGGGTTGCCAAACTTCCAACACACTAGAGTCTCCTGAAATCTCAACATAGATTTTTTTCATCCAATCTTCATGATACTTTCAAGTAATGATCAGTACACCAATAGCACTTGGATGCCAAAGTTTAGTTCTCCTAGATTGAAGCATTCTTTTGGAGTAACAGTTTGAATTTTTAGGTTTCACTCTGTTTTCTCCTATATTGACAAATGTAGTTTGAACTCTAAATCAAACACGGTTTGTGCTAGCTTCTTGAAACTTGAAACAGTAAAGTAGTTCTACATTCTATTTTTATTTTTTGTTTCCTCTGGATGTAGACCTAAGCAGAGACTGACGAAAGACACATTCAATGAAAGGCGTTGTTAGGCTGCCAAAATACTACAGTCTCCTGAAATTTCAACATATATTTTTTTCCGACCTTCATGATGATTTCAAGCTATGAGCAGTACACCAATAAAACGTGGATGTTCAAGTTTCGTTCTCCTACATTGAAGCATTCGTTTGCAGTAACAGTTTGAATTTTTAGTTTTCACTCTGTTTTCTCCTATATTGACAGATGCAGTTCGAACTCTAAATCAAACATGGATTGTGCTAGCTTCATGAAACTTGACACAATAAAGTAGTTCTACGTTCTATCTCTAAGGTTTGTTTCCTCTTGATGTAGCCTTAAGCAGAGACTGGCGAATAACACTTTCAATGAAAGGCGTTGTTAAGCTTCCAAAAAACTACCATCTCCTGAAATCTCAACATATATTTTTTCATCCAATCTTCATGATTCTTTCAAGTATTGATCAGTACACCAATCAAACGTGGATGCCCAAGTTTTGTTCTTCTTGGTTGTAGCATTCGTTTGCAGGAACAGTTAGAAATTATAGGTTTCACTCTGTTTTCTCCTATATTGACAGATGCAGTTAGAACTCTAAATCAAACACGGTGTTTGCTAGCTTCTTGAAACTTGACACAATAAAGTAGTTCTACGTTCTATCTCTAAGCTTTGTTTCCTCTTGTATCCTAAAGCTGGGACTGGCGAATAACACTTATACTGAAAGGGGTTGCCAAACTTCCAACACACTAGAGTCTCCTGAAATCTCAACATATATTTTTTTCATCCAATCTTCATGATACTTTCAAGTAATGATCAGTACACCAATCCCACTTGGATGCCAAAGTTTAGTTCTCCTAGATTGAAGCATTCTTTTGGAGTAACAGTTTGAATTTTTAGGTTTCACTCTGTTTTCTCCTATATTGACAAAGGTAGTTTGAACTCTAAATCAAACACGGTTTGTGCTAGCTTCTTGAAACTTGAAACAGTAAAGTAGTTCTACATTCTTTTTTTATTTTTTGTTTCCTCTGGATGTAGACCTAGGCAGAGACTGACGAAAGACACATTCAATGAAAGGCGTTGTTAGGCTGCCAAAATACTACAGTCTCCTGAAATCTCAACATATTTTTTTTTCCGACCTTCATGATGATTTCAAGTAATGAGCAGTACACCAACAAAACGTGGATGTTCAAGTTTCGTTCTCCTACGTTGAAACATTCGTTTGCAGTAACAGTTTGAATTTTTAGTTTTCACTCTGTTTTCTCCTATATTGACAGATGCAGTGAGAACTCTAAATCAAACACGGTTTGTGCTAGCTTCTTGAAACTTGACACAATAAAGTAGTTCTACGTTCTATCTCTAAGGTTTGTTTCCTCTTGTATCCTAAAGCTGGGACTGGCGAATAACACTTATACTGAAAGGGGTTGCCAAACTTCCAACACACTAGAGTCTCCTGAAATCTCAACATATATTTTTTCATCCAATCTTCATGATACTTTCAAGTAATGATCAGTACACCAATCCCACTTGGATGCCAAAGTTTAGTTCTCCTAGATTGAAGCATTCTTTTGGAGTAACAGTTTGAATTTTTAGGTTTCACTCTGTTTTCTCCTATATTGACAAATGTAGTTCGAACTCTAAATCAAACACGGTTTGTGCTAGCTTCTTGAAACTTGAAACAGTAAAGTAGTTCTACATTCTATTTTTATTTTTTGCTTCCTCTGGATGTAGACCTAAGCAGAGACTGACGAAAGACACATTCAATGAAAGGCGTTGTTAGGCTGCCAAAATACTACAGGCTCCTGAAATCTCAACATATTTTTTTTTCCGACCTTCATGATCATTTCAAGTAATGAGCAGTACACCAATAAAACGTGGATGTTCAAGTTTCGTTCTCCTAGGTTGAAGCATTCGTTTGCAGTAACAGTTTGAATTTTTAGTTTTCACTCTGTTTTCTCCTATATTGACAGATGCAGTTCGAACTCTAAATCAAACATGGTTTGTGCTAGCTTCATGAAACTTGACACAATAAAGTAGTTCTATGTTCTATCTCTAAGGTTTGTTTCTTCTTGATGTAGCCTTAAGCAGAGACTGGCGAATAACACTTTCAATGAAAGGCGTTGTTAAGCTTCCAAAAAACTACCGTCTCCTGAAATCTCAACATATATTTTTTCATCCAATCTTCATGATTCTTTCAAGTATTGATCAGTACACCAATCAAACGTGGATGCCCAAGTTTTGTTCTTCTAGGTTGTAGCATTCGTTTGCAGGAACAGTTAGAATTTATAGGTTTCACTCTGTTTTCTCCTATATTGACAGATGCAGTTAGAACTCTAAATCAAACACGGTTTGTGCTAGCTTCTTGAAACGTGACACAATAAAGTAGTTCTACGTTCTATCTCTAAGGTTTGTTTCCTCTTGTATACTAAAGCTGGGACTGGCGAATAACACTTATACTGAAAGGGGTTGCCAAACTTCCAACACACTAGAGTCTCCTGAAATCTCAACATATATTTTTTTCATCCAATCTTCATGATACTTTCAAGTAATGATCAGTACACCAATCCCACTTGGATGCCAAAGTTTAGTTCTCCTAGATTGAAGCATTCTTTTGGAGTAACAGTTTGAATTTTTAGGTTTCACTCGGTTTTCTCCTATATTGACAAATGTAGTTCGAACTCTACATCAAACACGGTTTCTGCTAGCTTCTTGAAACTTGAATCAGTAAAGTAGTTCTACATTCTGTTTTTATTTTTTGTTTCCTCTGGATGTAGACCTAAGCAGAGACTGATGAAAGACACATTCAATGAAAGGCGTTGTTAGGCTGCCAAAATACTACTGTCTCCTGAAATCTCAACATATTTTTTTTTCCGACCTTCATGATGATTTCAAGCAATGAGCAGTACACCAATAAAACGTGGATGTTCAAGTTTCGTTCTCCTAGGTTGAAGCATTCGTTTGCAGTAACAGTTTGAATTTTTAGTTTTCACTCTGTTTTCTCCTATATTGACAGATGCAGTTCGAACTCTAAATCAAACATGGTTTGTGCTAGCTTCATGAAACTTGACACAATAAAGTAGTTCTACGTTCTATCTCTAAGGTTTGTTTCCTCTTGATGTAGCCTTAAGCAGAGACTGGCGAATAACACTTTCAATGAAAGGCGTTGTTAAGCTTCCAAAAAACTACCGTCTCCTGAAATCTCAACATATATTTTTTCATCCAATCTTCATGATTCTTTCAAGTATTGATCAGTACACCAATCAAACGTGGATGCCCAAGTTTTGTTCTTCTAGGTTGTAGCATTCGTTTGCAGGAAGAGTTAGAATTTATAGGTTTCACTCTGTTTTCTCCTATATTGACAGATGCAGTTAGAACTCTAAATCAAACACGGTTTGTGCTAGCTTCTTGAAACGTGACACAATAAAGTAGTTCTACGTTCTATCTCTAAGGTTTGTTTCCTCTTGTGTCCTAAAGCTGGGACTGGCGAATAACACTTATACTGAAAGGGGTTGCCAAACTTCCAACACACTAGAGTCTCCTGAAATCTCAACATATATTTTTTCATCCAATCTTCATGATACTTTCAAGTAATGATCAGTACACCAATCCCACTTGGATGCCAAAGTTTAGTTCTCCTAGATTGAAGCATTCTTTTGGAGTAACAGTTTGAATTTTTAGGTTTCACTCTGTTTTCTCCTATATTGACAAATGTAGTTCGAACTCTAAATCAAACACGGTTTGTGCTAGCTTCTTGAAACTTGAAACAGTAAAGTAGTTCTACATTCTATTTTTATTCTTTGTTTCCTCTGGATGTAGACCTAAGCAGAGACTGACGAAAGACACATTCAATGAAAGGCGTTGTTAGGCTGCCAAAATACTACAGTCTCCTGAAATCTCAACATATTTTTTTTTCCGACCTTCATGATCATTTCAAGGAATGAGCAGTACACAAATAAAACGTGGATGTTCAAGTTTCGTTCTCCTAGGTTGAAGCATTCGTTTGCAGTAACAGTTTGAATTTTTAGTTTTCACTCTGTTTTCCCCTATATTGACAGATGCAGTTTGAACTCTAAATCAAACATGGTTTGTGCTAGCTTCTTGAAACTTGACACAATAAAGTAGTTCTTCGTTCTGTCTCTAAGGTTTGTTTCCTCTTGATGTAGCCTTAAGCAGAGACTGGCGAATAACACTTTCAATGAAAGGCGTTGTTAAGCTTCCAAAAAACTACCGTCTCCTGAAATCTCAACATATATTTTTTCATCCAATCTTCATGATTCTTTCAAGTATTGATCAGTACACCAATTAAACGTGGATGCCCAAGTTTTGTTCTTCTAGGTTGTAGCATTCGTTTGCAGGAACAGTTAGAAATTATAGGTTTCACTCTGTTTTCTCCTATATTGACAGATGCAGTTAGAACTCTAAATCAAACACGGTTTGTGATAGCTTCTTGAAACGTGACACAATAAAGTAGTTCTACGTTCTATCTCTAAGGTTTGTTTCCTCTTGTATCCTAAAGCTGGGACTGGCGAATAACACTTATACTGAAAGGGGTTGCCAAACTTCCAACACACTAGAGTCTCCTGAAATCTCAACATATATTTTTTCATCCAATCTTCATGATACTCTCAAGTAATGATCAGTACACCAATCCCACTTGGATGCCAAAGTTTAGTTCTCCTAGATTGAAGAATCCTTTGGAGTAACAGTTTGAATTTTTAGGTTTCACTCTGTTTTCTCCTATATTGACAAATGTAGTTCAAACTCTAAATCAAACACGGTTTGTGCTAGCTTCTTGAAACTTGAAACAGTAAAGTAGTTCTACATTCTATTTTTATTTTTTGTTTCCTCTAGATGTAGACCTAAGCAGAGACTCACGAAAGACACATTCAATGAAAGGCGTTGTTAGGCTGCCAAAAAACCACAGTCTCCTGAAATCTGAACATATTTTTTTCTGACCTTCATGATAATTTCAAGTAATGAGCAGTACACCAATAAAACGTGGATGTTCAAGTTTCGTTCTCCTATGTTGAAGCATTCGTTTGCAGTAACAGTTTGAATTTTTAGTTTTCACTCTGTTTTCTCCTATATTGACAGATGCAGTTCGAACTCTAAATCAAACATGGTTTGTGCTAGCTTCTTGAAACTTGACACAATAAAGTAGTTCTACGTTCTATCTCTAAGGTTTGTTTCCTCTTGATGTAGCCTTAAGCAGAGACTGGCGAATAACACTTTCAATGAAAGGCGTTGTTAAGCTTCCAAAAAACTACCGTCTCCTGAAATCTCAACATATATCTTTTCATCCAATCTTGATGATTCTTTCAACTATTGATCAGTACACCAATCAAACGTGGATGCCCAAGTTTTGTTCTTCTAGGTTGTAGCATTCGTTTGCAGGAACAGTTAGAAATTATAGGTTTCACTCTGTTTTCTCCTATATTGACAGATGCAGTTAGAACTCTATATCAAACACGGTTTGTGCTAGCTTCTTGAAACTTGACACAATGAAGTCGTTCTACGTTCTATCTCTAAGGTTTGTTTCCTCTTGTATCCTAAAGCTGAGACTGGCGAATAACACTTATACTGAAAGGGGTTGCCAAACTTCCAACACACTAGAGTCTCCTGAAATCTCAACATAGATTTTTTTCATCCAATCTTCATGATACTTTCAAGTAATGATCAGTACACCAATAGCACTTGGATGCCAAAGTTTAGTTCTCCTAGATTGAAGCATTCTTTTGGAGTAACAGTTTGAATTTTTAGGTTTCACTCTGTTTTCTCCTATATTGACAAAGGTAGTTTGAACTCTAAATCAAACACGGTTTGTGCTAGCTTCTTGAAACTTGAAACAGTAAAGTAGTTCTACATTCTATTTTTATTTTTTGTTTCTTCTGGATGTAGACCTAAGCAGAGACTGACGAAAGACACATTCAAAGAAAGGCGTTGTTAGGCTGCCAAAATACTACAGTCTCCTGAAATTTCAACATATTTTTTTTTCCGACCTTCATGATGATTTCAAGCTATGAGCAGTACACCAATAAAACGTGGATGTTCAAGTTTCGTTCTCCTACGTTGAAGCATTCGTTTGCAGTAACAGTTGGAATTTTTACTTTTCACTCTGTTTTCTCCTATATTGACAGATGCAGTTCGAACTCTAAATCAAACATGGATTGTGCTAGCTTCATGAAACTTGACACAATAAAGTAGTTCTACGTTCTATCTCTAAGGTTTGTTTCCTCTTGATGTAGCCTTAAGCAGAGACTGGCGAATAACACTTTCAATGAAAGGCGTTGTTAAGCTTCCAAAAAACTACGGTCTCCAGAAATCTCAACATATATTTTTTCATCCAATCTTCATGATTCTTTCAAGTATTGATCAGTACACCAATCAAACGTGGATGCCCAAGTTTTGTTCTTCTAGGTTGTAGCATTCGTTTGCAGGAACTGTTAGAAATTATAGGTTTCACTCTTTTTTCTCCTATATTGATAGATGCAGTTAGAACTCTAAATCAAACACGGTGTGTGCTAGCTTCTTGAAACTTGACACAATAAAGTAGTTCTACGTTCTCTCTCTAAGGTTTGTTTCCTCTTGTATCCTAAAGCTGGGACTGGCGAATAACACTTATACTGAAAGGGGTTGCCAAACTTCCAACACACTAGAGTCTCCTGAAATCTCAACATATATTTTTTTCATCCAATCTTCATGATACTTTCAAGTAATGATCAGTACACCAATCCCACTTGGATGCCAAAGTTTAGTTCTCCTAGATTGAAGCATTCTTTTGGAGTAACAGTTTGAATTTTTAGGTTTCACTCTGTTTTCTCCTATATTGACAAATGTAGTTCGAACTCTAAATCAAACACGGTTTCTGCTAGCTTCTTGAAACTTGAAACAGTAAAGTAGTTCTACATTCTATTTTTATTCTTTGTTTCCTCTGGATGTAGACCTAAGCAGAGACTGACGAAAGACACATTCAATGAAAGGCGTTGTTAGGCTGCCAAAATACTACAGTCTCCTGAAATCTCAACATATTTTTTTTTCCGACCTTCATGATAATTTCATGTTCAGCAGTACACCAATAAAACGAGAATGTTCAAGTTTAGTTCTCCTAGGTTGAAGCATTCGCTTGCAGTAACAGTTTGAATTTTTAGTTTTCACTCTGTTTTCTCCTATATTGACAGATGCAGTTCGAACTCTAAATCAAACATGGTTTGTGCTAGCTTCTTGAAAGTTGACACAATAAAGTAGTTCTACGTTCTGTCTCTAAGGTTTGTTTCCTCTTGATGTAGCCTTAAGCAGAGACTGGCGATTAACACTTTCAATGAAAGGCGTTGTTAAGCTTCCAAAAAACTACAGTCTCCTGAAATCTCAACATATTTTTTTTTCCGACCTTCATGATGATTTCAAGTAATCAGCAGTACACCAATAAAACGTGGATGTTCAAGTTTTGTTCTCCTAGGTTGAAGCATTCGTTTGCAGTAACAGTTTGAATTTGTAGTTTTCACTCTGTTTTCTCCTATATTGACAGATGCAGTTAGAACTCTAAATCAAACACGGTGTTTGCTAGCTTCTTGAAACTTGACACAATAAAGTAGTTTTACGTTCTATCTCTAAGGTTTGTTTCCTCTTGTATCCTAAAGCTGGGACTGGCGAATAACACTTATACTGAAAGGGGTTGCCAAACTTCCAACACACTAGAGTCTCCTGAAATCTCAACATATATTTTTTTCATCCAATCTTCATGATACTTTCAAGTAATGATCCGTACACCAATCCCACTTGGATGCCAAAGTTTAGTTCTCCTAGATTGAAGCATTCTTTTGGAGTAACAGTTTGAATTTTTAGGTTTCACTCTGTTTTCTCCTATATTGACAAAGGTAGTTTGAACTCTAAATCAAACACGGTTTGTGCTAGCTTCTTGAAACTTGAAACAGTAAAGTAGTTCTACATTCTTTTTTTATTTTTTGTTTCCTCTGGATGTAGACCTAGGCAGAGACTGACGAAAGACACATTCAATGAAAGGCGTTGTTAGGCTGCCAAAATACTACAGTCTCCTGAAATCTCAACATATTTTTTTTTCCGACCTTCATGATGATTTCAAGTAATGAGCAGTACACCAACAAAACGTGGATGTTCAAGTTTCGTTCTCCTACGTTGAAGCATTCGTTTGCAGTAACAGTTTGAATTTTTAGTTTTCACTCTGTTTTCCCCTATATTGACAGATGCAGTTCGAACTCTAAATCAAACATGGTTTGTGCTAGCTTCTTGAAACTTGACACAATAAAGTAGTTCTTCGTTCTGTCTCTAAGGTTTGTTTCCTCTTGATGTAGCCTTAAGCAGAGACTGGCGAATAACACTTTCAATGAAAGGCGTTGTTAAGCTTCCAAAAAACTACCGTCTCCTGATATCTCAACATATATTTTTTCATCCAATCTTCATGATTCTTTCAAGTATTGATCAGTACACCAATCAAACGTGGATGCCCAAGTTTTGTTCATCTAGGTTGTAGCATTCGTTTGCAGGAACAGTTAGAAATTATAGGTTTCACTCTGTTTTCTCCTATATTGACAGATGCAGTTAGAACTCTAAATCAAACACGGTTTGTGCTAGCTTATTGAAACTTGACACAATAAAGTAGTTCTACGTTCTATCTCTAAGGTTTGTTTCCTCTTGTATCCTAAAGCTGGGACTGGCGAATAACACTTATACTGAAAGGGGTTGCCAAACTTCCAACACACTAGAGTCTCCTGAAATCTCAACATATATTTTTCCATCCAATCTTCATGATACTTTCAAGTAATGATCAGTACACCAATCCCACTTGGATGCCAAAGTTTAGTTCTCCTAGATTGAAGCATTCTTTTGGAGTAACAGTTTGAATTTTTAGGTTTCACTCTGTTTTCTCCTATATTGACAAATGTAGTTTGAACTCTAAATCAAACAGGGTTTGTGCTAGCTTCTTGAAACTTGAAACAGTAAAGTAGTTCTACATTCTATTTTTATTTTTTGTTTCCTCTGGATGTAGACCTAAGCAGAGACTCACGAAAGACACATTCAATGAAAGGCGTTGTTAGGCTGCCAAAATACCACAGTCTCCTGAAATCTCAACATATTTTTTTTCCGACCTTCATGATCATTTCAAGGAATGAGCAGTACACAAATAAAACGTGGATGTTCAAGTTTTGTTCTCCTAGGTTGAAGCATTCGTTTGCAGTAACAGTTTGAATTTTTAGTTTTCACTCTGTTTTCTCCTATATTGACAGATGCAGTTCGAACTCTAAATCAAACATGGTTTGTGCTAGCTTCTTGAAACTTGACACGATAAAGTAGTTCTACGTTCTAACTCTAAGGTTTGTTTCCTCTTGATGTAGCCTTAAGCAGAGACTGGCGAATAACACTTTCAATGAAAGGCGTTGTTAAGCTTCCAAAAAACTACCGTCTCCTGAAATCTCAACATATATCTTTTCATCCAATCTTCATGATTCTTTCAAGTATTGATCAGTACACCAATCAAACGTGGATGCCCAAGTTTTGTTCTTCTAGGTTGTAGCATTCGTTTGCAGGAACAGTTAGAAATTATAGGTTTCACTCTGTTTTCTCCTATATTGACAGATGCAGTGAGAACTCTATATCAAACACGGTTTGTGCTAGCTTCTTGAAACTTGACACAATGAAGTCGTTCTACGTTCTATCTCTAAGGTTTGTTTCCTCTTGTATCCTAAAGCTGAGACTGGCGAATAACACTTATACTGAAAGGGGTTGCCAAACTTCCAACACACTAGAGTCTCCTGAAATCTCAACATAGATTTTTTTCATCCAATCTTCATGATACTTTCAAGTAATGATCAGTACACCAATCCCACTTGGATGCCAAAGTTTAGTTCTCCTAGATTGAAGCATTCTTTTGGAGTAACAGTTTGAATTTTTAGGTTTCACTCTGTTTTCTCCTATATTGACAGATGCAGTTCGAACTCTAAATCAAACATGGATTGTGCTAGCTTCATGAAACTTGACACAATAAAGTAGTTCTACGTTCTATCTCTAAGGTTTGTCTCCTCTTGATGTAGCCTTAAGCAGAGACTGGCGATTAACACTTTCAATGAAAGGCGTTGTTAAGCTTCCAAAAAACTACAGTCTCCTGAAATCTCAACATATTTTTTTTTTCCGACCTTCATGATGATTTCAAGTAATCAGCAGTACACCAATAAAACGTGCATGTTCAAGTTTCGTTCTCCTAGGTTGAAGCATTCGTTTGCAGTAACAGTTTGAATTTGTAGTTTTCACTCTGTTTTCTCCTATATTGACAGATGCAGTTAGAACTCTAAATCAAACACGGTGTTTGCTAGCTTCTTGAAACTTGACACAATAAAGTAGTTCTACGTTCTATCTCTAAGGTTTGTTTCCTCTTGTATCCTAAAGCTGGGACTGGCGAATAACACTTATACTGAAAGGGGTTGCCAAACTTCCAACACACTAGAGTCTCCTGAAATCTCAACATATATTTTTTTCATCCAATCTTCATGATACTTTCAAGTAATGATCAGTACACCAATCCCACTTGGATGCCAAAGTTTAGTTCTCCTAGATTGAAGCATTCTTTTGGAGTAACAGTTTGAATTTTTAGGTTTCACTCTGTTTTCTCCTATATTGACAAAGGTAGTTTGAACTCTAAATCAAACACGGTTTGTGCTAGCTTCTTGAAACTTGAAACAGTAAAGTAGTTCTACATTCTTTTTTTATTTTTTGTTTCCTCTGGATGTAGACCTAGGCAGAGACTGACGAAAGACACATTCAATGAAAGGCGTTGTTAGGCTGCCAAAATACTACAGTCTCCTGAAATCTCAACATATTTTTTTTTCCGAACTTCATGATGATTTCAAGTAATGAGCAGTACACCAACAAAACGTGGATGTTCAAGTTTCGTTCTCCTACGTTGAAGCATTCGTTTGCAGTAACAGTTTGAATTTTTAGTTTTCACTCTGTTTTCTCCTATATTGACAGATGCAGTGAGAACTCTAAATCAAACACGGTTTGTGCTAGCTTCTTGAAACTTGACACAATAAAGTAGTTCTACGTTCTATCTCGAAGGTTTGTTTCCTCTTGTATCCTAAAGCTGGGACTGGCGAATAACACTTATACTGAAAGGGGTTGCCAAACTTCCAACACACTAGAGTCTCCTGAAATCTCAACATATATTTTTTCATCCAATCTTCATGATACTTTCAAGTAATGATCAGTACACCAATCCCACTTGGATGCCAAAGTTTAGTTCTCCTAGATTGAAGCATTCTTTTGGAGTAACAGTTTCAATTTTTAGGTTTCACTCTGTTTTCTCCTATATTGACAAATGTAGTTCGAACTCTAAATCAAACACGGTTTGTGCTAGCTTCTTGAAACTTGAAACAGTAAAGTAGTTCTACATTCTATTTTTATTTTTTGCTTCCTCTGGATGTAGACCTAAGCAGAGACTGACGAAAGACACATTCAATGAAAGGCGTTGTTAGGCTGCCAAAATACTACAGGCTCCTGAAATCGCAACATATTTTTTTTTCCGACCTTCATGATCATTTCAAGTAATGATCAGTACACCAATAAAACGTGGATGTTCAAGTTTTGTTCTCCTAGGTTGAAGCATTCGTTTGCACTAACAGTTTGAATTTTTAGTTTTCACTCTGTTTTCTCCTATATTGACAGATGCAGTTCGAACTCTAAATCAAACATGGTTTGTGCTAGCTTCATGAAACTTGACACAATAAAGTAGTTCTACGTTCTATCTCTAAGGTTTGTTTCCTCTTGATGTAGCCTTAAGCAGAGACTGGCGAATAACACTTTCAATGAAAGGCGTTGTTAAGCTTCCAAAAAACTACCGTCTCCTGAAATCTCAACATATATTTTTTCATCCAATCTTCATGATTCTTTCAAGTATTGATCAGTACACCAATCAAACGTGGATGCCCAAGTTTTGTTCTTCTAGGTTGTAGCATTCGTTTGCAGGAACAGTTAGAATTTATAGGTTTCACTCTGTTTTCTCCTATATTGACAGATGCAGTTAGAACTCTAAATCAAACACGGTTTGTGCTAGCTTCTTGAAACGTGACACAATAAAGTAGTTCTACGTTCTATCTCTAAGGTTTGTTTCCTCTTGTATCCTAAAGCTGGGACTGGCGAATAACACTTATACTGAAAGGGGTTGCCAAACTTCCAACACACTAGAGTCTCCTGAAATCTCAACATATATTTTTTTCATCCAATCTTCATGATACTTTCA
Organism: Callospermophilus lateralis; assembly: GCF_048772815.1. Lineage (NCBI taxonomy): Eukaryota > Metazoa > Chordata > Mammalia > Rodentia > Sciuridae > Callospermophilus > Callospermophilus lateralis. Next base: position 38,133 of record NW_027515596.1, read on the forward strand.
AGTGATGATCAGTACACCAATCCCACTTGGATGCCAAAGTTTAGTTCTCCTAGATTGAAGCATTCTTTTGGAGTAACAGTTTGAATTTTTAGGTTTCACTCTGTTTTCTCCTATATTGACAAATGTAGTTCGAACTCTAAATCAAACACGGTTTGTGCTAGCTTCTTGAAACTTGAAACAGTAAAGTAGTTCTACATTCTATTTTTATTCTTTGTTTCCTCTGGATGTAGACCTAAGCAGAGACTGACGAAAGACACATTCAATGAAAGGCGTTGTTAGGCTGCCAAAATACTACAGTCTCCTGAAATCTCAACATATTTTTTTTCCGACCTTCATGATAATTTCATGTAATCAGCAGTACACCAATAAAACGAGAATGTTCAAGTTTCGTTCTCCTAGGTTGAAGCATTCGTTTGCAGTAACAGTTTGAATTTTTAGTTTTCACTCTGTTTTCCCCTATATTGACAGATGCAGTTCGAACTCTAAATCAAACATGGTTTGTGCTAGCTTCTCGAAACTTGACACAATAAAGTAGTTCTTCGTTCTGTCTCTAAGGTTTGTTTCCTCTTGATGTAGCCTTAAGCAGACTGGCGAATAACACTTTCAATGAAAGGCGTTGTTAAGCTTCCAAAAAACTGCCGTCTCCTGATATCTCAACATATATTTTTTCATCCAATCTTCATGATTCTTTCAAGTATTGATCAGTACACCAATCAAACGTGGATGCCCAAGTTTTGTTCATCTAGGTTGTAGCATTCGTTTGCAGGAACAGTTAGAAATTATAGGTTTCACTCTGTTTTCTCCTATATTGACAGATGCAGTTAGAACTCTAAATCAAACACGGTTTGTGCTAGCTTACTGAAACTTGACACAATAAAGTAGTTCTACGTTCTATCTCTAAGGTTTGTTTCCTCTTGATGTAGCCTTAAGCAGAGACTGGCGAATAACACTTTCAATGAAAGGCGTTGTTAAGCTTCCAAAAAACTACCGTCTCCTGAAATCTCAACATATATTTTTTCATCCAATCTTCATGATTCTTTCAAGTATTGATCAGTACACCAATCAAACGTGGATGCCCAAGTTTTGTTCTTCTAGGTTGTAGCATTCGTTTGCAGGAACAGTTAGAATTTATAGGTTTCACTCTGTTTTCTCCTATATTGACAGATGCAGTTAGAACTCTAAATCAAACACGGTTTGTGCTAGCTTCTTGAAACGTGACACAATAAAGTAGTTCTACGTTCTATCTCTAAGGTTTGTTTCCTCTTGTATACTAAAGCTGGGACTGGCGAATAACACTTATACTGAAAGGGGTTGCCAAACTTCCAACACAGTAGAGTCTCCTGAAATCTCAACATATATTTTTTTCATCCAATCTTCATGATACTTTCAAGTAATGATCAGTACACCAATCCCACTTGGATGCCAAAGTTTAGTTCTCCTAGATTGAAGCATTCTTTTGGAGTAACAGTTTGAATTTTTAGGTTTCACTCTGTTTTCTCCTATATTGACAAATGTAGTTCGAACTCTAAATCAAACACGGTTTCTGCTAGCTTCTTGAAACTTGAAACAGTAAAGTAGTTCTACATTGTGTTTTTATTTTTTGTTTCCTCTGGATGTAGACCTAAGCAGAGACTGATGAAAGACACATTCAATGAAAGGCGTTGTTAGGCTGCCAAAATACTACTGTCTCCTGAAATCTCAACATATTTTTTTTTCCGACCTTCATGATGATTTCAAGCAATGAGCAGTACACCAATAAAACGTGGATGTTCAAGTTTCGTTCTCCTAGGTTGAAGCATTCGTTTGCAGTAACAGTTTGAATTTTTAGTTTTCACTCTGTTTTCTCCTATATTGACAGATGCAGTTCGAACTCTAAATCAAACATGGTTTGTCCTAGCTTCATGAAACTTGACACAATAAAGTAGTTCTACGTTCTATCTCTAAGGTTTGTTTCCTCTTGATGTAGCCTTAAGCAGAGACTGGCGAATAACACTTTCAATGAAAGGCGTTGTTAAGCTTCCAAAAAACTACCGTCTCCTGAAATCTCAACATATATTTTTTCATCCAATCTTCATGATTCTTTCAAGTATTGATCAGTACACCAATCAAACGTGGATGCCCAAGTTTTGTTCTTCTAGGTTGTAGCATTCGTTTGCAGGAACAGTTAGAATTTATAGGTTTCACTCTGTTTTCTCCTATATTGACAGATGCAGTTAGAACTCTAAATCAAACACGGTTTGTGCTAGCTTCTTGAAACGTGACACAATAAAGTAGTTCTACGTTCTATCTCTAAGGTTTGTTTCCTCTTGTGTCCTAAAGCTGGGACTGGCGAATAACACTTATACTGAAAGGGGTTGCCAAACTTCCAACACACTAGAGTCTCCTGAAATCTCAACATATATTTTTTCATCCAATCTTCATGATACTTTCAAGTAATGATCAGTACACCAATCCCACTTGGATGCCAAAGTTTAGTTCTCCTAGATTGAAGCATTCTTTTGGAGTAACAGTTTGAATTTTTAGGTTTCACTCTGTTTTCTCCTATATTGACAAATGTAGTTTGAACTCTAAATCAAACAGGGTTTGTGCTAGCTTCTTGAAACTTGAAACAGTAAAGTAGTTCTACATTCTATTTTTATTTTTTGTTTCCTCTGGATGTAGACCTAAGCAGAGACTCACGAAAGACACATTCAATGAAAGGCGTTGTTAGGCTGCCAAAATACCACAGTCTCCTGAAATCTCAACATATTTTTTTTCCGACCTTCATGATCATTTCAAGGAATGAGCAGTACACAAATAAAACGTGGATGTTCAAGTTTCTTTCTCCTAGGTTGAAGCATTCGTTTGCAGTAACAGTTTGAATTTTTAGTTTTCACTCTGTTTTCTCCTATATTGACAGATGCAGTTCGAACTCTAAATCAAACATGGTTTGTGCTAGCTTCTTGAAACTTGACACGATAAAGTAGTTCTACGTTCTATCTCTAAGGTTTGTTTCCTCTTGATGTAGCCTTAAGCAGACACTGGCGAATAACACTTTCAATGAAAGGCGTTGTTAAGCTTCCAAAAAACTACCGTCTCCTGAAATCTCAACATATATCTTTTCATCCAATCTTCATGATTCTTTCAAGTATTGATCAGTACACCAATTAAACGTGGATGCCCAAGTTTGTTCTTCTAGGTTGTAGCATTCGTTTGCAGGAACAGTTAGAAATTATAGGTTTCACTCTGTTTTCTCCTATATTGACAGATGCAGTTAGAACTCTAAATCAAACACGGTTTGTGCTAGCTTCTTGAAACGTGACACAATAAAGTAGTTCTACGTTCTATCTCTAAGGTTTGTTTCCTCTTGTATCCTAAAGCTGGGACTGGCGAATAACACTTATACTGAAAGGGGTTGCCAAACTTCCAACACACTAGAGTCTCCTGAAATCTCAACATATATTTTTTCATCCAATCTTCATGATACTCTCAAGTAATGATCAGTACACCAATCCCACTTGGATGCCAAAGTTTAGTTCTCCTAGATTGAAGAATCCTTTGGAGTAACAGTTTGAATTTTTAGGTTTCACTCTGTTTTCTCCTATATGGACAAATGTAGTTCGAACTCTAAATCAAACACGGTTTCTGCTAGCTTCTTGAAACTTGAAACAGTAAAGTAGTTCTACATTCTATTTTTATTCTTTGTTTCCTCTGGATGTAGACCTAAGCAGAGACTGACGAAAGACACATTCAATGAAAGGCGTTGTTAGGCTGCCAAAATACTACAGTCTCCTGAAATCTCAACATATTTTTTTTCCGACCTTCATGATAATTTCATGTAATCAGCAGTACACCAATAAAACGAGAATGTTCAAGTTTCGTTCTCCTAGGTTGAAGCATTCGTTTGCAGTAACAGTTTGAATTTTTAGTTTTCACTCTGTTTTCCCCTATATTGACAGATGCAGTTCGAACTCTAAATCAAACATGGTTTGTGCTAGCTTCTCGAAACTTGACACAATAAAGTAGTTCTTCGTTCTGTCTCTAAGGTTTGTTTCCTCTTGATGTAGCCTTAAGCAGAGACTGGCGAATAACACTTTCAATGAAAGGCGTTGTTAAGCTTCCAAAAAACTACCGTCTCCTGATATCTCAACATATATTTTTTCATCCAATCTTCATGATTCTTTCAAGTATTGATCAGTACACCAATCAAACGTGGATGCCCAAGTTTTGTTCATCTAGGTTGTAGCATTTGTTTGCAGGAACAGTTAGAAATTATAGGTTTCACTCTGTTTTCTCCTATATTGACAGATGCAGTTAGAACTCTAAATCAAACACGGTTTGTGCTAGCTTATTGAAACTTGACACAATAAAGTAGTTCTACGTTCTATCTCTAAGGTTTGTTTCCTCTTGATGTAGCCTTAAGCAGAGACTGGCGAATAACACTTTCAATGAAAGGCGTTGTTAAGCTTCCAAAAAACTACCGTCTCCTGAAATCTCAACATATATTTTTTCATCCAATCTTCATGATTCTTTCAAGTATTGATCAGTACACCAATCAAACGTGGATGCCCAAGTTTTGTTCTTCTAGGTTGTAGCATTCGTTTGCAGGAACAGTTAGAATTTATAGGTTTCACTCTGTTTTCTCCTATATTGACAGATGCAGTTAGAACTCTAAATCAAACACGGTTTGTGCTAGCTTCTTGAAACGTGACACAATAAAGTAGTTCTACGTTCTATCTCTAAGGTTTGTTTCCTCTTGTATCCTAAAGCTGGGACTGGCGAATAACACTTATACTGAAAGGGGTTGCCAAACTTCCAACACACTAGAGTCTCCTGAAATCTCAACATATATTTTTTTCATCCAATCTTCATGATACTTTCAAGTAATGATCAGTACACCAATCCCACTTGGATGCCAAAGTTTAGTTCTCCTAGATTGAAGCATTCTTTTGGAGTAACAGTTTGAATTTTTAGGTTTCACTCTGTTTTCTCCTATATTGACAAATGTAGTTCGAACTCTAAATCAAACACGGTTTCTGCTAGCTTCTTGAAACTTGAATCAGTAAAGTAGTTCTACATTCTGTTTTTATTTTTTGTTTCCTCTGGATGTAGACCTAAGCAGAGACTGATGAAAGACACATTCAATGAAAGGCGTTGTTAGGCTGCCAAAATACTACTGTCTCCTGAAATCTCAACATATTTTTTTTTCCGACCTTCATGATGATTTCAAGCAATGAGCAGTACACCAATAAAACGTGGATGTTCAAGTTTCGTTCTCCTAGGTTGAAGCATTCGTTTGCAGTAACAGTTTGAATTTTTAGTTTTCACTCTGTGTTCTCCTATATTGACAGATGCAGTTCGAACTCTAAATCAAACATGGTTTGTCCTAGCTTCATGAAACTTGACACAATAAAGTAGTTCTACGTTCTATCTCTAAGGTTTGTTTCCTCTTGATGTAGCCTTAAGCAGAGACTGGCGAATAACACTTTCAATGAAAGGCGTTGTTAAGCTTCCAAAAAACTACCGTCTCCTGAAATCTCAACATATATTTTTTCATCCAATCTTCATGATTCTTTCAAGTATTGATCAGTACACCAATCAAACGTGGATGCCCAAGTTTTGTTCTTCTAGGTTGTAGCATTCGTTTGCAGGAACAGTTAGAATTTATAGGTTTCACTCTGTTTTCTCCTATATTGACAGATGCAGTTAGAACGCTAAATCAAACACGGTTTGTGCTAGCTTCTTGAAACGTGACACAATAAAGTAGTTCTACGTTCTATCTCTAAGGTTTGTTTCCTCTTGTATCCTAAAGCTGGGACTGGCGAATAACACTTATACTGAAAGGGGTTGCCAAACTTCCAACACACTAGAGTCTCCTGAAATCTCAACATATATATTTTTCATCCAATCTTCATGATACTTTCAAGTAATGATCAGTACACCAATCCCACTTGGATGCCAAAGTTTAGTTCTCCTAGATTGAAGCATTCTTTTGGAGTAACAGTTTGAATTTTTAGGTTTCACTCTGTTTTCTCCTATATTGACAAATGTAGTTCGAACTCTAAATCAAACACGGTTTCTGCTAGCTTCTTGAAACTTGAATCAGTAAAGTAGTTCTACATTCTGTTTTTATTTTTTGTTTCCTCTGGATGTAGACCTAAGCAGAGACTGATGAAAGACACATTCAATGAAAGGCGTTGTTAGGCTGCCAAAATACTACTGTCTCCTGAAATCTCAACATATTTTTTTTTCAACCTTCATGATGATTTCAAGCAATGAGCAGTACACCAATAAAACGTGGATGTTCAAGTTTCGTTCTCCTAGGTTGAAGCATTCGTTTGCAGTAACAGTTTGAATTTTTAGTTTTCACTCTGTGTTCTCCTATATTGACAGATGCAGTTCGAACTCTAAATCAAACATGGTTTGTCCTAGCTTCATGAAACTTGACACAATAAAGTAGTTCTACGTTCTATCTCTAAGGTTTGTTTCCTCTTGATGTAGCCTTAAGCAGAGACTGGCGAATAACACTTTCAATGAAAGGCGTTGTTAAGCTTCCAAAAAACTACCGTCTCCTGAAATCTCAACATATATTTTTTCATCCAATCTTCATGATTCTTTCAAGTATTGATCAGTACACCAATCAAACGTGGATGCCCAAGTTTTGTTCTTCTAGGTTGTAGCATTCGTTTGCAGGAAGAGTTAGAATTTATAGGTTTCACTCTGTTTTCTCCTATATTGACAGATGCAGTTAGAACTCTAAATCAAACACGGTTTGTGCTAGCTTCTTGAAACGTGACACAATAAAGTAGTTCTACGTTCTATCTCTAAGGTTTGTTTCCTCTTGTGTCCTAAAGCTGGGACTGGCGAATAACACTTATACTGAAAGGGGTTGCCAAACTTCCAACACACTAGAGTCTCCTGAAATCTCAACATATATTTTTTCATCCAATCTTCATGATACTTTCAAGTAATGATCAGTACACCAATCCCACTTGGATGCCAAAGTTTAGTTCTCCTAGATTGAAGCATTCTTTTGGAGTAACAGTTTGAATTTTTAGGTTTCACTCTGTTTTCTCCTATATTGACAAATGTAGTTCGAACTCTAAATCAAACACGGTTTCTGCTAGCTTCTTGAAACTTGAATCAGTAAAGTAGTTCTACATTCTGTTTTTATTTTTTGTTTCCTCTGGATGTAGACCTAAGCAGAGACTGATGAAAGACACATTCAATGAAAGGCGTTGTTAGGCTGCCAAAATACTACTGTCTCCTGAAATCTCAACATATTTTTTTTTCCGACCTTCATGATGATTTCAAGCAATGAGCAGTACACCAATAAAACGAGAATGTTCAAGTTTCGTTCTCCTAGGTTGAAGCATTCGCTTGCAGTAACAGTTTGAATTTTTAGTTTTCACTCTGTTTTCTCCTATATTGACAGATGCAGTTCGAACTCTAAATCAAACATGGTTTGTGCTAGCTTCTTGAAACTTGACACAATAAAGTAGTTCTACGTTCTGTCTCTAAGGTTTGTTTCCTCTTGATGTAGCCTTAAGCAGAGACTGGCGATTAACACTTTCAATGAAAGGCGTTGTTAAGCTTCCAAAAAACTACAGTCTCCTGAAATCTCAACATATTTTTTTTTCCGACCTTCATGATGATTTCAAGTAATCAGCAGTACACCAATAAAACGTGGATGTTCAAGTTTCGTTCTCCTAGGTTGAAGCATTCGTTTGCAGTAACAGTTTGAATTTGTAGTTTTCACTCTGTTTTCTCCTATATTGACAGATGCAGTTAGAACTCTAAATCAAACACGGTGTTTGCTAGCTTCTTGAAACTTGACACAATAAAGTAGTTCTACGTTCTATCTCTAAGGTTTGTTTCCTCTTGTATCCTAAAGCTGGGACTGGCGAATAACACTTATACTGAAAGGGGTTGCCAAACTTCCAACACACTAGAGTCTCCTGAAATCTCAACATATATTTTTTTCATCCAATCTTCATGATACTTTCAAGTAATGATCAGTACACCAATCCCACTTGGATGCCAAAGTTTAGTTCTCCTAGATTGAAGCATTCTTTTGGAGTAACAGTTTGAATTTTTAGGTTTCACTCTGTTTTCTCCTATATTGACAAAGGTAGTTTGAACTCTAAATCAAACACGGTTTGTGCTAGCTTCTTGAAACTTGAAACAGTAAAGTAGTTCTACATTCTTTTTTTATTTTTTGTTTCCTCTGGATGTAGACCTAGGCAGAGACTGACGAAAGACACATTCAATGAAAGGCGTTGTTAGGCTGCCAAAATACTACAGTCTCCTGAAATCTCAACATATTTTTTTTTTCCGACCTTCATGATGATTTCAAGTAATGAGCAGTACACCAACAAAACGTGGATGTTCAAGTTTCGTTCTCCTACGTTGAAGCATTCGTTTGCAGTAACAGTTTGAATTTTTAGTTTTCACTCTGTTTTCTCCTATATTGACAGATGCAGTGAGAACTCTAAATCAAACACGGTTTGTGCTAGCTTCTTGAAACTTGACACAATAAAGTAGTTCTACGTTCTATCTCGAAGGTTTGTTTCCTCTTGTATCCTAAAGCTGGGACTGGCGAATAACACTTATACTGAAAGGGGTTGCCAAACTTCCAACACACTAGAGTCTCCTGAAATCTCAACATATATTTTTTCATCCAATCTTCATGATACTTTCAAGTAATGATCAGTACGCCAATCCCACTTGGATGCCAAAGTTTAGTTCTCCTAGATTGAAGCATTCTTTTGGAGTAACAGTTTCAATTTTTAGGTTTCACTCTGTTTTCTCCTATATTGACAAATGTAGTTCGAACTCTAAATCAAACACGGTTTGTGCTAGCTTCTTGAAACTTGAAACAGTAAAGTAGTTCTACATTCTATTTTTATTTTTTGCTTCCTCTGGATGTAGACCTAAGCAGAGACTGACGAAAGACACATTCAATGAAAGGCGTTGTTAGGCTGCCAAAATACTACAGGCTCCTGAAATCTCAACATATTTTTTTTTCCGACCTTCATGATCATTTCAAGTAATGATCAGTACACCAATAAAACGTGGATGTTCAAGTTTTGTTCTCCTAGGTTGAAGCATTCGTTTGCAGTAACAGTTTGAATTTTTAGTTTTCACTCTGTTTTCTCCTATATTGACAGATGCAGTTCGAACTCTAATCAAACATGGTTTGTGCAAGCTTCATGAAACTTGACACAATAAAGTAGTTCTACGTTCTATCTCTAAGGTTTGTTTCCTCTTGATGTAGCCTTAAGCAGAGACTGGCGAATAACACTTTCAATGAAAGGCGTTGTTAAGCTTCCAAAAAACTACCGTCTCCTGAAATCTCAACATATATTTTTTCATCCAATCTTCATGATTCTTTCAAGTATTGATCAGTACACCAATCAAACGTGGATGCCCAAGTTTTGTTCTTCTAGGTTGTAGCATTCGTTTGCAGGAACAGTTAGAATTTATAGGTTTCACTCTGTTTTCTCCTATATTGACAGATGCAGTTAGAACTCTAAATCAAACACGGTTTGTGCTAGCTTCTTGAAACGTGACACAATAAAGTTGTTCTACGTTCTATCTCTAAGGTTTGTTTCCTCTTGTATCCTAAAGCTGGGACTGGCGAATAACACTTATACTGAAAGGGGTTGCCAAACTTCCAACACACTAGAGTCTCCTGAAATCTCAACATATATTTTTTTCATCCAATCTTCATGATACTTTCAAGTACTGATCAGTACACCAATCCCACTTGGATGCCAAAGTTTACTTCTCCTAGATTGAAGCATTCTTTTGGAGTAACAGTTTGAATTTTTAGGTTTCACTCTGTTTTCTCCTATATTGACAAATGTAGTTCGAACTCTAAATCAAACAAGGTTTGTGCTAGCTTCTTGAAACTTGAAACAGTAAAGTAGTTCTACATTCTATTTTTATTCTTTGTTTCCTCTGGATGTAGACCTAAGCAGAGACTGACGAAAGACACATTCAATGAAAGGCGTTGTTAGGCTGCCAAAATACTACAGTCTCCTGAAATCTCAACATATTTTTTTTCCGACCTTCATGATAATTTCATGTAATCAGCAGTACACCAATAAAACGAGAATGTTCAAGTTTCGTTCTCCTAGGTTGAAGCATTCGTTTGCAGTAACAGTTTGAATTTTTAGTTTTCACTCTGTTTTCCCCTATATTGACAGATGCAGTTCGAACTCTAAATCAAACATGGTTTGTGCTAGCTTCTCGAAACTTGACACAATAAAGTAGTTCTTCGTTCTGTCTCTGAGGTTTGTTTCCTCTTGATGTAGCCTTAAGCAGAGACTGGCGAATAACACTTTCAATGAAAGGCGTTGTTAAGCTTCCAAAAAACTACCGTCTCCTGATATCTCAACATATATTTTTTCATCCAATCTTCATGATTCTTTCAAGTATTGATCAGTACACCAATCAAACGTGGATGCCCAAGTTTTGTTCATCTAGGTTGTAGCATTCGTTTGCAGGAACAGTTAGAAATTATAGGTTTCACTCTGTTTTCTCCTATATTGACAGATGCAGTTAGAACTCTAAATCAAACACGGTTTGTGCTAGCTTATTGAAACTTGACACAATAAAGTAGTTCTACGTTCTATCTCTAACGTTTGTTTCCTCTTGATGTAGCCTTAAGCAGAGACTGGCGAATAACACTTTCAATGAAAGGCGTTGTTAAGCTTCCAAAAAACTACCGTCTCCTGAAATCTCAACATATATTTTTTCATCCAATCTTCATGATTCTTTCAAGTATTGATCAGTACACCAATCAAACGTGGATGCCCAAGTTTTGTTCTTCTAGGTTGTAGCATTCGTTTGCAGGAACAGTTAGAATTTATAGGTTTCACTCTGTTTTCTCCTATATTGACAGATGCAGTTAGAACTCTAAATCAAACACGGTTTGTGCTAGCTTCTTGAAACGTGACACAATAAAGTAGTTCTACGTTCTATCTCTAAGGTTTGTTTCCTCTTGTATCCTAAAGCTGGGACTGGCGAATAACACTTATACTGAAAGGGGTTGCCAAACTTCCAACACACTAGAGTCTCCTGAAATCTCAACATATATTTTTTTCATCCAATCTTCATGATACTTTCAAGTAATGATCAGTACACCAATCCCACTTGGATGCCAAAGTTTAGTTCTCCTAGATTGAAGCATTCTTTTGGAGTAACAGTTTGAATTTTTAGGTTTCACTCTGTTTTCTCCTATATTGACAAATGTAGTTCGAACTCTAAATCAAACACGGTTTCTGCTAGCTTCTTGAAACTTGAATCAGTAAAGTAGTTCTACATTCTGTTTTTATTTTTTGTTTCCTCTGGATGTAGACCTAAGCAGAGACTGATGAAAGACACATTCAATGAAAGGCGTTGTTAGGCTGCCAAAATACAACTGTCTCCTGAAATCTCAACATATTTTTTTTCCGACCTTCATGATGATTTCAAGCAATGAGCAGTACACCAATAAAACGTGGATGTTCAAGTTTCGTTCTCCTAGGTTGAAGCATTCGTTTGCAGTAACAGTTTGAATTTTTAGTTTTCACTCTGTTTTCTCCTATATTGACAGATGCAGTTCGAACTCTAAATCAAACATGGTTTGTCCTAGCTTCATGAAACTTGACACAATAAAGTAGTTCTACGTTCTATCTCTAAGGTTTGTTTCCTCTTGATGTAGCCTTAAGCAGAGACTGGCGAATAACACTTTCAATGAAAGGCGTTGTTAAGCTTCCAAAAACTACCGTCTCCTGAAATCTCAACATATATTTTTTCATCCAATCTTCATGATTCTTTCAAGTATTGATCAGTACACCAATCAAATGTGGATGCCCAAGTTTTGTTCTTCTAGGTTGTAGCATTCGTTTGCAGGAAGAGTTAGAATTTATAGGTTTCACTCTGTTTTCTCCTATATTGACAGATGCAGTTAGAACTCTAAATCAAACATGGTTTGTGCTAGCTTCATGAAACTTGACACAATAAAGTAGTTCTACGTTCTATCTCTAAGGTTTGTTTCCTCTTGATGTAGCCTTAAGCAGAGACTGGCGAATAACACTTTCAATGAAAGGCGTTGTTAAGCTTCCAAAAAACTACCGTCTCCTGAAATCTCAACATATATTTTTTCATCCAATCTTCATGATTCTTTCAAGTATTGATCAGTACACCAATCAAATGTGGATGCCCAAGTTTTGTTCTTCTAGGTTGTAGCATTCGTTTGAGGAAGAGTTAGAATTTATAGGTTTCACTCTGTTTTCTCCTATATTGACAGATGCAGTTAGAACTCTAAATCAAACACGGTTTGTGCTAGCTTATTGAAACTTGACACAATAAAGTAGTTCTACGTTCTATCTCTAAGGTTTGTTTCCTCTTGATGTAGCCTTAAGCAGAGACTGGCGAATAACACTTTCAATGAAAGGCGTTGTTAAGCTTCCAAAAAACTACCGTCTCCTGAAATCTCAACATATATTTTTTCATCCAATCTTCATGATTCTTTCAAGTATTGATCAGTACACCAATCAAACGTGGATGCCCAAGTTTTGTTCTTCTAGGTTGTAGCATTCGTTTGCAGGAACAGTTAGAATTTATAGGTTTCACTCTGTTTTCTCCTATATTGACAGATGCAGTTAGAATTCTAAATCAAACACGGTTTGTGCTAGCTTCTTGAAACGTGACACAATAAAGTAGTTCTACGTTCTATCTCTAAGGTTTGTTTCCTCTTGTATACTAAAGCTGGGACTGGCGAATAACACTTATACTGAAAGGGGTTGCCAAACTTCCAACACACTAGAGTCTCCTGAAATCTCAACATATATTTTTTTCATCCAATCTTCATGATACTCTCAAGTAATGATCAGTACACCAATCCCACTTGGATGCCAAAGTTTAGTTCTCCTAGATTGAAGCATTCTTTTGGAGTAACAGTTTGAATTTTTAGGTTTCACTCTGTTTTCTCCTATATTGACAAATGTAGTTCGAACTCTACATCAAACACGGTTTCAGCTAGCTTCTTGAAACTTGAATCAGTAAAGTAGTTCTACATTCTGTTTTTATTTTTTGTTTCCTCTGGATGTAGACCTAAGCAGAGACTGATGAAAGACACATTCAATGAAAGGCGTTGTTAGGCTGCCAAAATACTACTGTCTCCTGAAATCTCAACATATTTTTTTTCCGACCTTCATGATGATTTCAAGCAATGAGCAGTACACCAATAAAACGTGGATGTTCAAGTTTCGTTCTCCTAGGTTGAAGCATTCGTTTGCAGTAACAGTTTGAATTTTTAGTTTTCACTCTGTTTTCTCCTATATTGACAGATGCAGTTCGAACTCTAAATCAAACATGGTTTGTGCTAGCTTCATGAAACTTGACACAATAAAGTAGTTCTACGTTCTATCTCTAAGGTTTGTTTCCTCTTGATGTAGCCTTAAGCAGAGACTGGCGAATAAACACTTTCAATGAAAGGCGTTGTTAAGCTTCCAAAAAACTACCGTCTCCTGATATCTCAACATATATTTTTTCATCCAATCTTCATGATTCTTTCAATTATTGATCAGTACACCAATCAAATGTGGATGCCAAAGTTTTGTTCTTCTAGGTTGTAGCATTCGTTTGCAGGAAGAGTTAGAATTTATAGGTTTCACTCTGTTTTCTCCTATATTGACAGATGCAGTTAGAACTCTAAATCAAACACGGTTTGTGCTAGCTTCTTGAAACGTGACACAATAAAGTAGTTCTACGTTCTATCTCTAAGGTTTGTTTCCTCTTGTGTCCTAAAGCTGGGACTGGCGAATAACACTTATACTGAAAGGGGTTGCCAAACTTCCAACACACTAGAGTCTCCTGAAATCTCAACATATATTTTTTCATCCAATCTTCATGATACTTTCAAGTAATGATCAGTACACCAATCCCACTTGGATGCCAAAGTTTAGTTCTCCTAGATTGAAGCATTCTTTTGGAGTAACAGTTTGAATTTTAGGTTTCACTCTGTTTTCTCCTATATTGACAAATGTAGTTCGAACTCTAAATCAAACACGGTTTGTGCTAGCTTCTTGAAACTTGAAACAGTAAAGTAGTTCTACATTCTATTTTTATTCTTTGTTTCCTCTGGATGTAGACCTAAGCAGAGACTGACGAAAGACACATTCAATGAAAGGCGTTGTTAGGCTGCCAAAATACTACAGTCTCCTGAAATCTCAACATATTTTTTTTTCCGACCTTCATGATAATTTCATGTAATCAGCAGTACACCAATAAAACGAGAATGTTCAAGTTTCGTTCTCCTAGGTTGAAGCATTCGTTTGCAGTAACAGTTTGAATTTTTAGTTTTCACTCTGTTTTCCCCTATATTGACAGATGCAGTTCGAACTCTAAATCAAACATGGTTTGTGCTAGCTTCTTGAAACTTGACACAATAAAGTAGTTCTTCGTTCTGTCTCTAAGGTTTGTTTCCTCTTGATGTAGCCTTGAGCAGAGACTGGCGAATAACACTTTCAATGAAAGGCGTTGTTAAGCTTCCAAAAAACTACCATCTCCTGATATCTCAACATATATTTTTTTCATCCAATCTTCATGATTCTTTCAAGTATTGATCAGTACACCAATCAAACGTGGATGCCCAAGATTTGTTCATCTAGGTTGTAGCATTCGTTTGCAGGAACAGTTAGAAATTATAGGTTTCACTCTGTTTTCTCCTATATTGACAGATGCAGTTAGAACTCTAAATCAAACACGGTTTGTGCTAGCTTATTGAAACTTGACACAATAAAGTAGTTCTACGTTCTATCTCTAAGGTTTGTTTCCTCTTGTATCCTAAAGCTGGGACTGGCGAATAACACTTATACTGAAAGGGGTGGCCAAACTTCCAACACACTAGAGTCTCCTGAAATCTCAACATATATTTTTTTCATCCAATCTTCATGATACTTTCATGTAATGATCAGTACACCAATCCCACTTGGATGCCAAAGTTTAGTTCTCCTAGATTGAAGCATTTTTTTGGAGTAACAGTTTGAATTTTTAGGTTTCACTCTGTTTTCTCCTATATTGACAAAGGTAGTTTGAACTCTAAATCAAACACGGTTTGTGCTAGCTTCTTGAAACTTGAAACAGTAAAGTAGTTCTACATTCTTTTTTTATTTTTTGTTTCCTATGGATGTAGACCTAGGCAGAGACTGACGAAAGACACATTCAATGAAAGGCGTTTTTAGGCTGCCAAAATACTACAGTCTCCTGAAATCTCAACATATTTTTTTTTCCGACCTTCATGATAATTTCATGTAATCAGCAGTACACCAATAAAACGAGAATGTTCAAGTTTCGTTCTCCTAGGTTGAAGCATTCGTTTGCAGTAACAGTTTGAATTTTTAGTTTTCACTCTGTTTTCCCCTATATTGACAGATGCAGTTCGAACTCTAAATCAAACATGGTTTGTGCTAGCTTCTTGAAACTTGACACAATAAAGTAGTTCTTCGTTCTGTCTCTAAGGTTTGTTTCCTCTTGATGTAGCCTTAAGCAGAGACTGGCGAATAACACTTTCAATGAAAGGCGTTGTTAAGCTTCCAAAAAACTACCGTCTCCTGAAATCTCAACATATATTTTTTCATCCAATCTTCATGATTCTTTCAAGTATTGATCAGTACACCAATCAAACGTGGATGCCCAAGTTTTGTTCTTCTAGGTTGTAGCATTCGTTTGCAGGAACAGTTAGAATTTATAGGTTTCACTCTGTTTTCTCCTATATTGACAGATGCAGTTAGAACGCTAAATCAAACACGGTTTGTGCTAGCTTCTTGAAACGTGACACAATAAAGTAGTTCTACGTTCTATCTCTAAGGTTTGTTTCCTCTTGTATCCTAAAACTGGGACTGGCGAATAACACTTATACTGAAAGGGGTTGCCAAACTTCCAACACACTAGAGTCTCCTGAAATCTCAACATATATTTTTTTCATCCAATCTTCATGATACTTTCAAGTAATGATCAGTACACCAATCCCACTTGGATGCCAAAGTTTAGTTCTCCTAGATTGAAGCATTCTTTTGGAGTAACAGTTTGAATTTTTAGGTTTCACTCTGTTTTCTCCTATATTGACAAATGTAGTTCGAACTCTAAATCAAACACGGTTTCTGCTAGCTTCTTGAAACTTGAATCAGTAAAGTAGTTCTACATTCTGTTTTTATTTTTTGTTTCCTCTGGATGTAGACCTAAGCAGAGACTGATGAAAGACACATTCAATGAAAGGCGTTGTTAGGCTGCCAAAATACTACTGTCTCCTGAAATCTCAACATATTTTTTTTTCCGACCTTCATGATGATTTCAAGCAATGAGAAGTACACCAATAAAACGTGGATGTTCAAGTTTCGTTCTCCTAGGTTGAAGCATTCGTTTGCAGTAACAGTTTGAATTTTTAGTTTTCACTCTGTTTTCTCCTATATTGACAGATGCAGTTCGAACTCTAAATCAAACATGGTTTGTGCTAGCTTCTTGAAACTTGACACAATAAAGTAGTTCTTCGTTCTGTCTCTAAGGTTTGTTTCCTCTTGATGTAGCCTTAAGCAGAGACTGGCGAATAACACTTTCAATGAAAGGCGTTGTTAAGCTTCCAAAAAACTACCGTCTCCTGAAATCTCAACATATATTTTTTCATCCAATCTTCATGATTCTTTCAAGTATTGATCAGTACACCAATCAAACGTGGATGCCCAAGTTTTGTTCTTCTAGGTTGTAGCATTCGTTTGCAGGAACAGTTAGAATTTATAGGTTTCACTCTGTTTTCTCCTATATTGACAGATGCAGTTAGAACGCTAAATCAAACACGGTTTGTGCTAGCTTCTTGAAACGTGACACAATAAAGTAGTTCTACGTTCTATCTCTAAGGTTTGTTTCCTCTTGTATCCTAAAACTGGGACTGGCGAATAACACTTATACTGAAAGGGGTTGCCAAACTTCCAACACACTAGAGTCTCCTGAAATCTCAACATATATTTTTTTCATCCAAATCTTCATGATACTTTCAAGTAATGATCAGTACACCAATCCCACTTGGATGCCAAAGTTTAGTTCTCCTAGATTGAAGCATTCTTTTGGAGTAACAGTTTGAATTTTTAGGTTTCACTCTGTTTTCTCCTATATTGACAAATGTAGTTCGAACTCTAAATCAAACACGGTTTCTGCTAGCTTCTTGAAACTTGAATCAGTAAAGTAGTTCTACATTCTGTTTTTATTTTTTGTTTCCTCTGGATGTAGACCTAAGCAGAGACTGATGAAAGACACATTCAATGAAAGGCGTTGTTAGGCTGCCAAAATACTACTGTCTCCTGAAATCTCAACATATTTTTTTTTCCGACCTTCATGATGATTTCAAGCAATGAGCAGTACACCAATAAAACGTGGATGTTCAAGTTTCGTTCTCCTAGGTTGAAGCATTCGTTTGCAGTAACAGTTTGAATTTTTAGTTTTCACTCTGTTTTCTCCTATATTGACAGATGCAGTTCGAACTCTAAATCAAACATGGTTTGTCCTAGCTTCATGAAACTTGACACAATAAAGTAGTTCTACGTTCTATCTCTAAGGTTTGTTTCCTCTTGGTGTAGCCTTAAGCAGAGACTGGCGAATAACACTTTCAATGAAAGGCGTTGTTAAGCTTCCAAAAAACTACCGTCTCCTGAAATCTCAACATATATTTTTTCATCCAATCTTCATGATTCTTTCAAGTATTGATCAGTACACCAATCAAACGTGGATGCCCAAGTTTTGTTCTTCTAGGTTGTAGCATTCGTTTGCAGGAAGAGTTAGAATTTATAGGTTTCACTCTGTTTTCTCCTATATTGACAGATGCAGTTAGAACTCTAAATCAAACACGGTTTGTGCTAGCTTCTTGAAACGTGACACAATAAAGTAGTTCTACGTTCTATCTCTAAGGTTTGTTTCCTCTTGTGTCCTAAAGCTGGGACTGGCGAATAACACTTATACTGAAAGGGGTTGCCAAACTTCCAACACACTAGAGTCTCCTGAAATCTCAACATATATTTTTTCATCCAATCTTCATGATACTTTCAAGTAATGATCAGTACACCAATCCCACTTGGATGCCAAAGTTTAGTTCTCCTAGATTGAAGCATTCTTTTGGAGTAACAGTTTGAATTTTTAGGTTTCACTCTGATTTCTCCTATATTGACAAATGTAGTTCGAACTCTAAATCAAACACGGTTTGTGCTAGCTTCTTGAAACTTGAAACAGTAAAGTAGTTCTACATTCTATTTTTATTCTTTGTTTCCTCTGGATGTAGACCTAAGCAGAGACTCACGAAAGACACATTCAATGAAAGGCGTTGTTAGGCTGCCAAAATACCACAGTCTCCTGAAATCTCAACATATTTTTTTTCCGACCTTCATGATCATTTCAAGTAATGAGCAGTACACCAATAAAACGTGGATGTTCAAGTTTCGTTCTCCTAGGTTGAAGCATTCGTTTGCAGTAACAGTTTGAATTTTTAGTTTTCACTCTGTTTTCCCCTATATTGACAGATGCAGTTCGAACTCTAAATCAAACATGGTTTGTGCTAGCTTCTTGAAACTTGACACAATAAAGTAGTTCTTCGTTCTGTCTCTAAGGTTTGTTTCCTCTTGATGTAGCCTTAAGCAGAGACTGGCGAATAACACTTTCAATGAAAGGCGTTGTTAAGCTTCCAAAAAACTACCGTCTCCTGATATCTCAACATATATTTTTTCATCCATTCTTCATGATTCTTTCAAGTATTGATCAGTACACCAATCAAACGTGGATGCCCAAGTTTTGTTCATCTAGGTTGTAGCATTCGTTTGCAGGAACAGTTAGAAATTATAGGTTTCACTCTGTTTTCTCCTATATTGACAGATGCAGTTAGAACTCTAAATCAAACACGGTTTGTGCTAGCTTCTTGAAACGTGACACAATAAAGTAGTTCTACGTTCTATCTCTAAGGTTTGTTTCCTCTTGTGTCCTAAAGCTGGGACTGGCGAATAACACTTATACTGAAAGGGGTTGCCAAACTTCCAACACACTAGAGTCTCCTGAAATCTCAACATATATTTTTTCATCCAATCTTCATGATACTTTCAAGTAATGATCAGTACACCAATCCCACTTGGATGCCAAAGTTTAGTTCTCCTAGATTGAACCATTCTTTTGGAGTAACAGTTTGAATTTTTAGGTTTCACTCTGTTTTCTCCTATATTGACAAATGTAGTTCGAACTCTAAATCAAACACGGTTTGTGCTAGCTTCTTGAAACTTGAAACAGTAAAGTAGTTCTACATTCCATTTTTATTCTTTGTTTCCTCTGGATGTAGACCTAAGCAGAGACTGACGAAAGACACATTCAATGAAAGGCGTTGTTAGGCTGCCAAAATACTACAGTCTCCTGAAATCTCAACATATTTTTTTTCCCGACCTTCATGATAATTTCATGTAATCAGCAGTACACCAATAAAACGAGAATGTTCAAGTTTCGTTCTCCTAGGTTGAAGCATTCGTTTGCAGTAACAGTTTGAATTTTTAGTTTTCACTCTGTTTTCCCCTATATTGACAGATGCAGTTCGAACTCTAAATCAAACATGGTTTGTGCTAGCTTCTTGAAACTTGACACAATAAAGTAGTTCTTCGTTCTGTCTCTAAGGTTTGTTTCCTCTTGATGTAGCCTTAAGCAGAGACTGGCGAATAACACTTTCAATGAAAGGCGTTGTTAAGCTTCCAAAAAACTACCGTCTCCTGATATCTCAACATATATTTTTTCATCCAATCTTCATGATTCTTTCAAGTATTGATCAGTACACCAATCAAACGTGGATGCCCAAGTTTTGTTCATCTAGGTTGTAGCATTCGTTTGCAGGAACAGTTAGAAATTATAGGTTTCACTCTGTTTTCTCCTATATTGACAGATGCAGTTAGAACTCTAAATCAAACACGGTTTGTGCTAGCTTATTGAAACTTGACACAATAAAGTAGTTCTACGTTCTATCTCTAAGGTTTGTTTCCTCTTGTATCCTAAAGCTGGGACTGGCGAATAACACTTATACTGAAAGGGGTTGCCAAACTTCCAACACACTAGAGTCTCCTGAAATCTCAACATATATTTTTTTCATCCAATCTTCATGATACTTTCAAGTAATGATCAGTACACCAATCCCACTTGGATGCCAAAGTTTAGTTCTCCTAGATTGAAGCATTCTTTTGGAGTAACAGTTTGAATTTTTAGGTTTCACTCTGTTTTCTCCTATATTGACAAAGGTAGTTTGAACTCTAAATCAAACACGGTTTGTGCTAGCTTCTTGAAACTTGAAACAGTAAAGTAGTTCTACATTCTTTTTTTATTTTTTGTTTCCTCTGGATGTAGACCTAGGCAGAGACTGACGAAAGACACATTCAATGAAAGGCGTTTTTAGGCTGCCAAAATACTACAGTCTCCTGAAATCTCAACATATTTTTTTTTCCGACCTTCATGATGATTTCAAGTAATGAGCAGTACACCAACAAAACGTGGATGTTCAAGTTTCGTTCTCCTACGTTGAAGCATTCGTTTGCAGTAACAGTTTGAATTTTTAGTTTTCACTCTGTTTTCTCCTATATTGACAGATGCAGTGAGAACTCTAAATCAAACACGGTTTGTGCTAGCTTCTTGAAACTTGACACAATAAAGTAGTTCTACGTTCTATCTCGAAGGTTTGTTTCCTCTTGTATCCTAAAGCTGGGACTGGCGAATAACACTTATACTGAAAGGGGTTGCCAAACTTCCAACACACTAGAGTCTCCTGAAATCTCAACATATATTTTTTCATCCAATCTTCATGATACTTTCAAGTAATGATCAGTACACCAATCCCACTTGGATGCCAAAGTTTAGTTCTCCTAGATTGAAGCATTCTTTTGGAGTAACAGTTTCAATTTTTAGGTTTCACTCTGTTTTCTCCTATATTGACAAATGTAGTTCGAACTCTAAATCAAACACGGTTTGTGCTAGCTTCTTGAAACTTGAAACAGTAAAGTAGTTCTACATTCTATTTTTATTTTTTGCTTCCTCTGGATGTAGACCTAAGCAGAGACTGACGAAAGACACATTCAATGAAAGGCGTTGTTAGGCTGCCAAAATACTACAGGCTCCTGAAATCTCAACATATTTTTTTTTCCGACCTTCATGATCATTTCAAGTAATGAGCAGTACACCAATAAAACGTGGATGTTCAAGTTTCGTTCTCCTAGGTTGAAGCATTCGTTTGCAGTAACAGTTTGAATTTTTAGTTTTCACTCTGTTTTCTCCTATATTGACAGATGCAGTTCGAACTCTAAATCAAACATGGTTTGTGCTAGCTTCATGAAACTTGACACAATAAAGTAGTTCTACGTTCTATCTCTAAGGTTTGTTTCCTCTTGATGTAGCCTTAAGCAGAGACTGGCGAATAACACTTTCAATGAAAGGCGTTGTTAAGCTTCCAAAAAACTACCGTCTCCTGAAATCTCAACATATATTTTTTCATCCAATCTTCATGATTCTTTCAAGTATTGATCAGTACACCAATCAAACGTGGATGCCCAAGTTTTGTTCTTCTAGGTTGTAGCATTCGTTTGCAGGAAGAGTTAGAATTTATAGGTTTCACTCTGTTTTCTCCTATATTGACAGATGCAGTTAGAACTCTAAATCAAACACGGTTTGTGCTAGCTTCTTGAAACGTGACACAATAAAGTAGTTCTACGTTCTATCTCTAAGGTTTGTTTCCTCTTGTATACTAAAGCTGGGACTGGCGAATAACACTTATACTGAAAGGGGTTGCCAAACTTCCAACACACTAGAGTCTCCTGAAATCTCAACATATATTTTTTTCATCCAATCTTCATGATACTTTCAAGTAATGATCAGTACACCAATCCCACTTGGATGCCAAAGTTTAGTTCTCCTAGATTGAAGCATTCTTTTGGAGTAACAGTTTGAATTTTTAGGTTTCACTCTGTTTTCTCCTATATTGACAAATGTAGTTCGAACTCTACATCAAACACGGTTTCTGCTAGCTTCTTGAAACTTGAATCAGTAAAGTAGTTCTACATTCTGTTTTTATTTTTTGTTTCCTCTGGATGTAGACCTAAGCAGAGACTGATGAAAGACACATTCAATGAAAGGCGTTGTTAGGCTGCCAAAATACTACTGTCTCCTGAAATCTCAACATATTTTTTTTTCCGACCTTCATGATGATTTCAAGCAATGAGCAGTACACCAATAAAACGTGGATGTTCAAGTTTCGTTCTCCTAGGTTGAAGCATTCGTTTGCAGTAACAGTTTGAATTTTTAGTTTTCACTCTGTTTTCTCCTATATTGACAGATGCAGTTCGAACTCTAAATCAAACATGGTTTGTGCTAGCTTCATGAAACTTGACACAATAAAGTAGTTCTACGTTCTATCTCTAAGGTTTGTTTACTCTTGATGTACCCTTAAGCAGAGACTGGCGAATAACACTTTCAATGAAAGGCGTTGTTAAGCTTCCAAAAAACTACCGTCTCCTGAAATCTCAACATATATTTTTTCATCCAATCTTCATGATTCTTTCAAGTATTGATCAGTACACCAATCAAATGTGGATGCCCAAGTTTTGTTCTTCTAGGTTGTAGCATTCGTTTGCAGGAAGAGTTAGAATTTATAGGTTTCACTCTATTTTCTCCTATATTGACAGATGCAGTTAGAACTCTAAATCAAACACGGTTTGTGCTAGCTTCTTGAAACGTGACACAATAAAGTAGTTCTACGTTCTATCTCTAAGGTTTGTTTCCTCTTGTGTCCTAAAGCTGGGACTGGCGAATAACACTTATACTGAAAGGGGTTGCCAAACTTCCAACACACTAGAGTCTCGTGAAATCTCAACATATATTTTTTCATCCAATCTTCATGATACTTTCAAGTAATGATCAGTACACCAATCCCACTTGGATGCCAAAGTTTAGTTCTCCTAGATTGAAGCATTCTTTTGGAGTAACAGTTTGAATTTTTAGGTTTCACTCTGTTTTCTCCTATATTGACAAATGTAGTTTGAACTCTAAATCAAACAGGGTTTGTGCTAGCTTCTTGAAACTTCAAACAGTAAAGTAGTTCTACATTCTATTTTTATTTTTTGTTTCCTCTGGATGTAGACCTAAGCAGAGACTCACGAAAGACACATTCAATGAAAGGCGTTGTTAGGCTGCCAAAATACCACAGTCTCCTGAAATCTCAACATATTTTTTTTCCGACCTTCATGATCATTTCAAGTAATGAGCAGTACACCAATAAAACGTGGATGTTCAAGTTTCGTTCTCCTAGGTTGAAGCATTCGTTTGCAGTAACAGTTTGAATTTTTAGTTTTCACTCTGTTTTCCCCTATATTGACAGATGCAGTTCGAACTCTAAATCAAACATGGTTTGTGCTAGCTTCTTGAAACTTGACACAATAAAGTAGTTCTTCGTTCTGTCTCTAAGGTTTGTTTCCTCTTGATGTAGCCTTAAGCAGAGACTGGCGAATAACACTTTCAATGAAAGGCGTTGTTAAGCTTCCAAAAAACTACCGTCTCCTGATATCTCAACATATATTTTTTCATCCATTCTTCATGATTCTTTCAAGTATTGATCAGTACACCAATCAAACGTGGATGCCCAAGTTTTGTTCATCTAGGTTGTAGCATTCGTTTGCAGGAACAGTTAGAAATTATAGGTTTCACTCTGTTTTCTCCTATATTGACAGATGCAGTTAGAACTCTAAATCAAACACGGTTTGTGCTAGCTTATTGAAACTTGACACAATAAAGTAGTTCTACGTTCTATCTCTAAGGTTTGTTTCCTCTTGATGTAGCCTTAAGCAGAGACTGGCGAATAACACTTTCAATGAAAGGCGTTGTTAAGCTTCCAAAAAACTACCGTCTCCTGAAATCTCAACATATATTTTTTCATCCAATCTTCATGATTCTTTCAAGTATTGATCAGTACACCAATCAAACGTGGATGCCCAAGTTTTGTTCTTCTAGGTTGTAGCATTCGTTTGCAGGAACAGTTAGAATTTATAGGTTTCACTCTGTTTTCTCCTATATTGACAGATGCAGTTAGAATTCTAAATCAAACACGGTTTGTGCTAGCTTCTTGAAACGTGACACAATAAAGTAGTTCTACGTTCTATCTCTAAGGTTTGTTTCCTCTTGTATACTAAAGCTGGGACTGGCGAATAACACTTATACTGAAAGGGGTTGCCAAACTTCCAACACACTAGAGTCTCCTGAAATCTCAACATATATTTTTTTCATCCAATCTTCATGATACTTTCAAGTAATGATCAGTACACCAATCCCACTTGGATGCCAAAGTTTAGTTCTCCTAGATTGAAGCATTCTTATGGAGTAACAGTTTGAATTTTTAGGTTTCACTCTGTTTTCTCCTATATTGACAAAGTTAGTTTGAACTCTAAATCAAACACGGTTTGTGCTAGCTTCTTGAAACTTGAAACAGTAAAGTAGTTCTACATTCTTTTTTTATTTTTTGTTTCCTCTGGATGTAGACCTAGGCAGAGACTGACGAAAGACACATTCAATGAAAGGCGTTTTTAGGCTGCCAAAATACTACAGTCTCCTGAAATCTCAACATATTTTTTTTTCCGACCTTCATGATGATTTCAAGTAATGAGCAGTACACCAACAAAACGTGGATGTTCAAGTTTCGTTCTCCTACGTTGAAGCATTCGTTTGCAGTAACAGTTTGAATTTTTAGTTTTCACTCTGTTTTCTCCTATATTGACAGATGCAGTGAGAACTCTAAATCAAACACGGTTTGTGCTAGCTTCTTGAAACTTGACACAATAAAGTAGTTCTACGTTCTATCTCGAAGGTTTGTTTCCTCTTGTATCCTAAAGCTGGGACTGGCGAATAACACTTATACTGAAAGGGGTTGCCAAACTTCCAACACACTAGAGTCTCCTGAAATCTCAACATATATTTTTTCATCCAATCTTCATGATACTCTCAAGTAATGATCAGTACACCAATCCCACTTGGATGCCAAAGTTTAGTTCTCCTAGATTGAAGCATTCTTTTGGAGTAACAGTTTCAATTTTTAGGTTTCACTCTGTTTTCTCCTATATTGACAAATGTAGTTCGAACTCTAAATCAAACACGGTTTGTGCTAGCTTCTTGAAACTTGAAACAGTAAAGTAGTTCTACATTCTATTTTTATTTTTTGCTTCCTCTGGATGTAGACCTAAGCAGAGACTGACGAAAGACACATTCAATGAAAGGCGTTGTTAGGCTGCCAAAATACTACAGGCTCCTGAAATCTCAACATATTTTTTTTTCCGACCTTCATGATCATTTCAAGTAATGAGCAGTACACCAATAAAACGTGGATGTTCAAGTTTCGTTCTCCTAGGTTGAAGCATTCGTTTGCAGTAACAGTTTGAATTTTTAGTTTTCACTCTGTTTTCTCCTATATTGACAGATGCAGTTCGAACTCTAAATCAAACATGGTTTGTGCTAGCTTCATGAAACTTGACACAATAAAGTAGTTCTACGTTCTATCTCTAAGGTTTGTTTCCTCTTGATGTAGCCTTAAGCAGAGACTGGCGAATAACACTTTCAATGAAAGGCGTTGTTAAGCTTCCAAAAAACTACCGTCTCCTGAAATCTCAACATATATTTTTTCATCCAATCTTCATGATTCTTTCAAGTATTGATCAGTACACCAATCAAACGTGGATGCCCAAGTTTTGTTCTTCTAGGTTGTAGCATTCGTTTGCAGGAACAGTTAGAATTTATAGGTTTCACTCTGTTTTCTCCTATATTGACAGATGCAGTTAGAACTCTAAATCAAACACAGTTTGTGCTAGCTTCTTGAAACGTGACACAATAAAGTAGTTCTACGTTCTATCTCTAAGGTTTGTTTCCTCTTGTATACTAAAGCTGGGACTGGCGAATAACACTTATACTGAAAGGGGTTGCCAAACTTCCAACACACTAGAGTCTCCTGAAATCTCAACATATATTTTTTTCATCCAATCTTCATGATACTTTCAAGTAATGATCAGTACACCAATCCCACTTGGATGCCAAAGTTTAGTTCTCCTAGATTGAAGCATTCTTTTGGAGTAACAGTTTGAATTTTTAGGTTTCACTCTGTTTTCTCCTATATTGACAAATGTAGTTCGAACTCTACATCAAACACGGTTTCTGCTAGCTTCTTGAAACTTGAATCAGTAAAGTAGTTCTACATTCTGTTTTTATTTTTTGTTTCCTCTGGATGTAGACCTAAGCAGAGACTGATGAAAGACACATTCAATGAAAGGCGTTGTTAGGCTGCCAAAATACTACTGTCTCCTGAAATCTCAACATATTTTTTTTTCCGACCTTCATGATGATTTCAAGCAATGAGCAGTACACCAATAAAACGTGGATGTTCAAGTTTCGTTCTCCTAGGTTGAAGCATTCGTTTGCAGTAACAGTTTGAATTTTTAGTTTTCACTCTGTTTTCTCCTATATTGACAGATGCAGTTCGAACTCTAAATCAAACATGGTTTGTGCTAGCTTCATGAAACTTGACACAATAAAGTAGTTCTACGTTCTATCTCTAAGGTTTGTTTACTCTTGATGTACCCTTAAGCAGAGACTGGCGAATAACACTTTCAATGAAAGGCGTTGTTAAGCTTCCAAAAAACTACCGTCTCCTGAAATCTCAACATATATTTTTTCATCCAATCTTCATGATTCTTTCAAGTATTGATCAGTACACCAATCAAATGTGGATGCCCAAGTTTTGTTCTTCTAGGTTGTAGCATTCGTTTGCAGGAAGAGTTAGAATTTATAGGTTTCACTCTATTTTCTCCTATATTGACAGATGCAGTTAGAACTCTAAATCAAACACGGTTTGTGCTAGCTTCTTGAAACGTGACACAATAAAGTAGTTCTACGTTCTATCTCTAAGGTTTGTTTCCTCTTGTGTCCTAAAGCTGGGACTGGCGAATAACACTTATACTGAAAGGGGTTGCCAAACTTCCAACACACTAGAGTCTCGTGAAATCTCAACATATATTTTTTCATCCAATCTTCATGATACTTTCAAGTAATGATCAGTACACCAATCCCACTTGGATGCCAAAGTTTAGTTCTCCTAGATTGAAGCATTCTTTTGGAGTAACAGTTTGAATTTTTAGGTTTCACTCTGTTTTCTCCTATATTGACAAATGTAGTTTGAACTCTAAATCAAACAGGGTTTGTGCTAGCTTCTTGAAACTTCAAACAGTAAAGTAGTTCTACATTCTATTTTTATTTTTTGTTTCCTCTGGATGTAGACCTAAGCAGAGACTCACGAAAGACACATTCAATGAAAGGCGTTGTTAGGCTGCCAAAATACCACAGTCTCCTGAAATCTCAACATATTTTTTTTCCGACCTTCATGATCATTTCAAGTAATGAGCAGTACACCAATAAAACGTGGATGTTCAAGTTTCGTTCTCCTAGGTTGAAGCATTCGTTTGCAGTAACAGTTTGAATTTTTAGTTTTCACTCTGTTTTCCCCTATATTGACAGATGCAGTTCGAACTCTAAATCAAACATGGTTTGTGCTAGCTTCTTGAAACTTGACACAATAAAGTAGTTCTTCGTTCTGTCTCTAAGGTTTGTTTCCTCTTGATGTAGCCTTAAGCAGAGACTGGCGAATAACACTTTCAATGAAAGGCGTTGTTAAGCTTCCAAGAAACTACCGTCTCCTGATATCTCAACATATATTTTTTCATCCATTCTTCATGATTCTTTCAAGTATTGATCAGTACACCAATCAAACGTGGATGCCCAAGTTTTGTTCATCTAGGTTGTAGCATTCGTTTGCAGGAACAGTTAGAAATTATAGGTTTCACTCTGTTTTCTCCTATATTGACAGATGCAGTTAGAACTCTAAATCAAACACGGTTTGTGCTAGCTTATTGAAACTTGACACAATAAAGTAGTTCTACGTTCTATCTCTAAGGTTTGTTTCCTCTTGATGTAGCCTTAAGCAGAGACTGGCGAATAACACTTTCAATGAAAGGCGTTGTTAAGCTTCCAAAAAACTACCGTCTCCTGAAATCTCAACATATATTTTTTCATCCAATCTTCATGATTCTTTCAAGTATTGATCAGTACACCAATCAAATGTGGATGCGCAAGTTTTGTTCTTCTAGGTTGTAGCATTCGTTTGAGGAAGAGTTAGAATTTATAGGTTTCACTCTGTTTTCTCCTATATTGACAGATGCAGTTAGAACTCTAAATCAAACACGGTTTGTGCTAGCTTATTGAAACTTGACACAATAAAGTAGTTCTACGTTCTATCTCTAAGGTTTGTTTCCTCTTGATGTAGCCTTAAGCAGAGACTGGCGAATAACACTTTCAATGAAAGGCGTTGTTAAGCTTCCAAAAAACTACCGTCTCCTGAAATCTCAACATATATTTTTTCATCCAATCTTCATGATTCTTTCAAGTATTGATCAGTACACCAATCAAACGTGGATGCCCAAGTTTTGTTCTTCTAGGTTGTAGCATTCGTTTGCAGGAACAGTTAGAATTTATAGGTTTCACTCTGTTTTCTCCTATATTGACAGATGCAGTTAGAATTCTAAATCAAACACGGTTTGTGCTAGCTTCTTGAAACGTGACACAATAAAGTAGTTCTACGTTCTATCTCTAAGGTTTGTTTCCTCTTGTATACTAAAGCTGGGACTGGCGAATAACACTTATACTGAAAGGGGTTGCCAAACTTCCAACACACTAGAGTCTCCTGAAATCTCAACATATATTTTTTTCATCCAATCTTCATGATACTCTCAAGTAATGATCAGTACACCAATCCCACTTGGATGCCAAAGTTTAGTTCTCCTAGATTAAAGCATTCTTTTGGAGTAACAGTTTGAATTTTTAGGTTTCACTCTGTTTTCTCCTATATTGACAAATGTAGTTCGAACTCTACATCAAACACGGTTTCAGCTAGCTTCTTGAAACTTGAATCAGTAAAGTAGTTCTACATTCTGTTTTTATTTTTTGTTTCCTCTGGATGTAGACCTAAGCAGAGACTGATGAAAGACACATTCAATGAAAGGCGTTGTTAGGCTGCCAAAATACTACTGTCTCCTGAAATCTCAACATATTTTTTTTCCGACCTTCATGATGATTTCAAGCAATGAGCAGTACACCAATAAAACGTGGATGTTCAAGTTTCGTTCTCCTAGGTTGAAGCATTCGTTTGCAGTAACAGTTTGAATTTTTAGTTTTCACTCTGTTTTCTCCTATATTGACAGATGCAGTTCGAACTCTAAATCAAACATGGTTTGTGCTAGCTTCATGAAACTTGACACAATAAAGTAGTTCTACGTTCTATCTCTAAGGTTTGTTTCCTCTTGATGTAGCCTTAAGCAGAGACTGGCGAATAACACTTTCAATGAAAGGCGTTGTTAAGCTTCCAAAAAACTACCGTCTCCTGATATCTCAACATATATTTTTTCATCCAATCTTCATGATTCTTTCAATTATTGATCAGTACACCAATCAAATGTGGATGCCAAAGTTTTGTTCTTCTAGGTTGTAGCATTCGTTTGCAGGAAGAGTTAGAATTTATAGGTTTCACTCTGTTTTCTCCTATATTGACAGATGCAGTTAGAACTCTAAATCAAACACGGTTTGTGCTAGCTTCTTGAAACGTGACACAATAAAGTAGTTCTACGTTCTATCTCTAAGGTTTGTTTCCTCTTGTGTCCTAAAGCTGGGACTGGCGAATAACACTTATACTGAAAGGGGTTGCCAAACTTCCAACACACTAGAGTCTCCTGAAATCTCAACATATATTTTTTCATCCAATCTTCATGATACTTTCAAGTAATGATCAGTACACCAATCCCACTTGGATGCCAAAGTTTAGTTCTCCTAGATTGAAGCATTCTTTTGGAGTAACAGTTTGAATTTTTAGGTTTCACTCTGTTTTCTCCTATATTGACAAATGTAGTTCGAACTCTAAATCAAACACGGTTTGTGCTAGCTTCTTGAAACTTGAAACAGTAAAGTAGTTCTACATTCTATTTTTATTCTTTGTTTCCTCTGGATGTAGACCTAAGCAGAGACTGACGAAAGACACATTCAATGAAAGGCGTTGTTAGGCTGCCAAAATACTACAGTCTCCTGAAATCTCAACATATTTTTTTTTCCGACCTTCATGATAATTTCATGTAATCAGCAGTACACCAATAAAACGAGAATGTTCAAGTTTCGTTCTCCTAGGTTGAAGCATTCGTTTGCAGTAACAGTTTGAATTTTTAGTTTTCACTCTGTTTTCCCCTATATTGACAGATGCAGTTCGAACTCTAAATCAAACATGGTTTGTGCTAGCTTCTTGAAACTTGACACAATAAAGTAGTTCTTCGTTCTGTCTCTAAGGTTTGTTTCCTCTTGATGTAGCCTTGAGCAGAGACTGGCGAATAACACTTTCAATGAAAGGCGTTGTTAAGCTTCCAAAAAACTACCATCTCCTGATATCTCAACATATATTTTTTTCATCCAATCTTCATGATTCTTTCAAGTATTGATCAGTACACCAATCAAACGTGGATGCCCAAGATTTGTTCATCTAGGTTGTAGCATTCGTTTGCAGGAACAGTTAGAAATTATAGGTTTCACTCTGTTTTCTCCTATATTGACAGATGCAGTTAGAACTCTAAATCAAACACGGTTTGTGCTAGCTTATTGAAACTTGACACAATAAAGTAGTTCTACGTTCTATCTCTAAGGTTTGTTTCCTCTTGTATCCTAAAGCTGGGACTGGCGAATAACACTTATACTGAAAGGGGTGGCCAAACTTCCAACACACTAGAGTCTCCTGAAATCTCAACATATATTTTTTTCATCCAATCTTCATGATACTTTCATGTAATGATCAGTACACCAATCCCACTTGGATGCCAAAGTTTAGTTCTCCTAGATTGAAGCATTTTTTTGGAGTAACAGTTTGAATTTTTAGGTTTCACTCTGTTTTCTCCTATATTGACAAAGGTAGTTTGAACTCTAAATCAAACACGGTTTGTGCTAGCTTCTTGAAACTTGAAACAGTAAAGTAGTTCTACATTCTTTTTTTATTTTTTGTTTCCTCTGGATGTAGACCTAGGCAGAGACTGACGAAAGACACATTCAATGAAAGGCGTTTTTAGGCTGCCAAAATACTACAGTCTCCTGAAATCTCAACATATTTTTTTTTCCGACCTTCATGATAATTTCATGTAATCAGCAGTACACCAATAAAACGAGAATGTTCAAGTTTCGTTCTCCTAGGTTGAAGCATTCGTTTGCAGTAACAGTTTGAATTTTTAGTTTTCACTCTGTTTTCCCCTATATTGACAGATGCAGTTCGAACTCTAAATCAAACATGGTTTGTGCTAGCTTCTTGAAACTTGACACAATAAAGTAGTTCTTCGTTCTGTCTCTAAGGTTTGTTTCCTCTTGATGTAGCCTTAAGCAGAGACTGGCGAATAACACTTTCAATGAAAGGCGTTGTTAAGCTTCCAAAAAACTACCGTCTCCTGAAATCTCAACATATATTTTTTCATCCAATCTTCATGATTCTTTCAAGTATTGATCAGTACACCAATCAAACGTGGATGCCCAAGTTTTGTTCTTCTAGGTTGTAGCATTCGTTTGCAGGAACAGTTAGAATTTATAGGTTTCACTCTGTTTTCTCCTATATTGACAGATGCAGTTAGAACGCTAAATCAAACACGGTTTGTGCTAGCTTCTTGAAACGTGACACAATAAAGTAGTTCTACGTTCTATCTCTAAGGTTTGTTTCCTCTTGTATCCTAAAACTGGGACTGGCGAATAACACTTATACTGAAAGGGGTTGCCAAACTTCCAACACACTAGAGTCTCCTGAAATCTCAACATATATTTTTTTCATCCAATCTTCATGATACTTTCAAGTAATGATCAGTACACCAATCCCACTTGGATGCCAAAGTTTAGTTCTCCTAGATTGAAGCATTCTTTTGGAGTAACAGTTTGAATTTTTAGGTTTCACTCTGTTTTCTCCTATATTGACAAATGTAGTTCGAACTCTACATCAAACACGGTTTCAGCTAGCTTCTTGAAACTTGAATCAGTAAAGTAGTTCTACATTCTGTTTTTATTTTTTGTTTCCTCTGGATGTAGACCTAAGCAGAGACTGATGAAAGACACATTCAATGAAAGGCGTTGTTAGGCTGCCAAAATACTACTGTCTCCTGAAATCTCAACATATTTTTTTTTCCGACCTTCATGATGATTTCAAGCAATGAGAAGTACACCAATAAAACGTGGATGTTCAAGTTTCGTTCTCCTAGGTTGAAGCATTCGTTTGCAGTAACAGTTTGAATTTTTAGTTTTCACTCTGTTTTCTCCTATATTGACAGATGCAGTTCGAACTCTAAATCAAACATGGTTTGTGCTAGCTTCTTGAAACTTGACACAATAAAGTAGTTCTTCGTTCTGTCTCTAAGGTTTGTTTCCTCTTGATGTAGCCTTAAGCAGAGACTGGCGAATAACACTTTCAATGAAAGGCGTTGTTAAGCTTCCAAAAAACTACCGTCTCCTGAAATCTCAACATATATTTTTTCATCCAATCTTCATGATTCTTTCAAGTATTGATCAGTACACCAATCAAACGTGGATGCCCAAGTTTTGTTCTTCTAGGTTGTAGCATTCGTTTGCAGGAACAGTTAGAATTTATAGGTTTCACTCTGTTTTCTCCTATATTGACAGATGCAGTTAGAACGCTAAATCAAACACGGTTTGTGCTAGCTTCTTGAAACGTGACACAATAAAGTAGTTCTACGTTCTATCTCTAAGGTTTGTTTCCTCTTGTATCCTAAAACTGGGACTGGCGAATAACACTTATACTGAAAGGGGTTGCCAAACTTCCAACACACTAGAGTCTCCTGAAATCTCAACATATATTTTTTTCATCCAATCTTCATGATACTTTCAAGTAATGATCAGTACACCAATCCCACTTGGATGCCAAAGTTTAGTTCTCCTAGATTGAAGCATTCTTTTGGAGTAACAGTTTGAATTTTTAGGTTTCACTCTGTTTTCTCCTATATTGACAAATGTAGTTCGAACTCTAAATCAAACACGGTTTCTGCTAGCTTCTTGAAACTTGAATCAGTAAAGTAGTTCTACATTCTGTTTTTATTTTTTGTTTCCTCTGGATGTAGACCTAAGCAGAGACTGATGAAAGACACATTCAATGAAAGGCGTTGTTAGGCTGCCAAAATACTACTGTCTCCTGAAATCTCAACATATTTTTTTTTTCCGACCTTCATGATGATTTCAAGCAATGAGCAGTACACCAATAAAACGTGGATGTTCAAGTTTCGTTCTCCTAGGTTGAAGCATTCGTTTGCAGTAACAGTTTGAATTTTTAGTTTTCACTCTGTTTTCTCCTATATTGACAGATGCAGTTCGAACTCTAAATCAAACATGGTTTGTCCTAGCTTCATGAAACTTGACACAATAAAGTAGTTCTACGTTCTATCTCTAAGGTTTGTTTCCTCTTGGTGTAGCCTTAAGCAGAGACTGGCGAATAACACTTTCAATGAAAGGCGTTGTTAAGCTTCCAAAAAACTACCGTCTCCTGAAATCTCAACATATATTTTTTCATCCAATCTTCATGATTCTTTCAAGTATTGATCAGTACACCAATCAAACGTGGATGCCCAAGTTTTGTTCTTCTAGGTTGTAGCATTCGTTTGCAGGAAGAGTTAGAATTTATAGGTTTCACTCTGTTTTCTCCTATATTGACAGATGCAGTTAGAACTCTAAATCAAACACGGTTTGTGCTAGCTTCTTGAAACGTGACACAATAAAGTAGTTCTACGTTCTATCTCTAAGGTTTGTTTCCTCTTGTGTCCTAAAGCTGGGACTGGCGAATAACACTTATACTGAAAGGGGTTGCCAAACTTCCAACACACTAGAGTCTCCTGAAATCTCAACATATATTTTTTCATCCAATCTTCATGATACTTTCAAGTAATGATCAGTACACCAATCCCACTTGGATGCCAAAGTTTAGTTCTCCTAGATTGAAGCATTCTTTTGGAGTAACAGTTTGAATTTTTAGGTTTCACTCTGATTTCTCCTATATTGACAAATGTAGTTCGAACTCTAAATCAAACACGGTTTGTGCTAGCTTCTTGAAACTTGAAACAGTAAAGTAGTTCTACATTCTATTTTTATTCTTTGTTTCCTCTGGATGTAGACCTAAGCAGAGACTGACGAAAGACACATTCAATGAAAGGCGTTGTTAGGCTGCCAAAATACTACAGTCTCCTGAAATCTCAACATATTTTTTTTTCCGACCTTCATGATAATTTCATGTAATCAGCAGTACACCAATATAACGAGAATGTTCAAGTTTCGTTCTCCTAGGTTGAAGCATTCGTTTGCAGTAACAGTTTGAATTTTTAGTTTTCACTCTGTTTTCCCCTATATTGACAGATGCAGTTCGAACTCTAAATCAAACATGGTTTGTGCTAGCTTCTTGAAACTTGACACAATAAAGTAGTTCTTCGTTCTGTCTCTAAGGTTTGTTTCCTCTTGATGTAGCCTTAAGCAGAGACTGGCGAAAAACACTTTCAATGAAAGGCGTTGTTAAGCTTCCAAAAAACTACCGTCTCCTGAAATCTCAACATATATTTTTTCATCCAATCTTCATGATTCTTTCAAGTATTGATCAGTACACCAATCAAAAGTGGATGCCCAAGTTTTGTTCATCTAGGTTGTAGCATTCGTTTGCAGGAACAGTTAGAAATTATAGGTTTCACTCTGTTTTCTCCTATATTGACAGATGCAGTTAGAACTCTAAATCAAACACGGTTTGTGCTAGCTTATTGAAACTTGACACAATAAAGTAGTTCTACGTTCTGTCTCTAAGGTTTGTTTCCTCTTGTATCCTAAAGCTGGGACTGGCGAATAACACTTATACTGAAAGGGGTTGCCAAACTTCCAACACACTAGAGTCTCGTGAAATCTCAACATATATTTTTTCATCCAATCTTCATGATACTTTCAAGTAATGATCAGTACACCAATCCCACTTGGATGCCAAAGTTTAGTTCTCCTAGATTGAAGCATTCTTTTGGAGTAACAGTTTGAATTTTTAGGTTTCACTCTGTTTTCTCCTATATTGACAAATGTAGTTTGAACTCTAAATCAAACAGGGTTTGTGCTAGCTTCTTGAAACTTGAAACAGTAAAGTAGTTCTACATTCTATTTTTATTTTTTGTTTCCTCTGGATGTAGACCTAAGCAGAGACTCACGAAAGACACATTCAATGAAAGGCGTTGTTAGGCTGCCAAAATACCACAGTCTCCTGAAATCTCAACATATTTTTTTTCCGACCTTCATGATCATTTCAAGTAATGAGCAGTACACCAATAAAACGTGGATGTTCAAGTTTCGTTCTCCTAGGTTGAAGCATTCGTTTGCAGTAACAGTTTGAATTTTTAGTTTTCACTCTGTTTTCCCCTATATTGACAGATGCAGTTCGAACTCTAAATCAAACATGGTTTGTGCTAGCTTCTTGAAACTTGACACAATAAAGTAGTTCTTCGTTCTGTCTCTAAGGTTTGTTTCCTCTTGATGTAGCCTTAAGCAGAGACTGGCGAATAACACTTTCAATGAAAGGCGTTGTTAAGCTTCCAAAAAACTACCGTCTCCTGATATCTCAACATATATTTTTTCATCCATTCTTCATGATTCTTTCAAGTATTGATCAGTACACCAATCAAACGTGGATGCCCAAGTTTTGTTCATCTAGGTTGTAGCATTCGTTTGCAGGAACAGTTAGAAATTATAGGTTTCACTCTGTTTTCTCCTATATTGACAGATGCAGTTAGAACTCTAAATCAAACACGGTTTGTGCTAGCTTCTTGAAACGTGACACAATAAAGTAGTTCTACGTTCTATCTCTAAGGTTTGTTTCCTCTTGTGTCCTAAAGCTGGGACTGGCGAATAACACTTATACTGAAAGGGGTTGCCAAACTTCCAACACACTAGAGTCTCCTGAAATCTCAACATATATTTTTTCATCCAATCTTCATGATACTTTCAAGTAATGATCAGTACACCAATCCCACTTGGATGCCAAAGTTTAGTTCTCCTAGATTGAACCATTCTTTTGGAGTAACAGTTTGAATTTTTAGGTTTCACTCTGTTTTCTCCTATATTGACAAATGTAGTTCGAACTCTAAATCAAACACGGTTTGTGCTAGCTTCTTGAAACTTGAAACAGTAAAGTAGTTCTACATTCCATTTTTATTCTTTGTTTCCTCTGGATGTAGACCTAAGCAGAGACTGACGAAAGACACATTCAATGAAAGGCGTTGTTAGGCTGCCAAAATACTACAGTCTCCTGAAATCTCAACATATTTTTTTTCCCGACCTTCATGATAATTTCATGTAATCAGCAGTACACCAATAAAACGAGAATGTTCAAGTTTCGTTC
Organism: Callospermophilus lateralis; assembly: GCF_048772815.1. Lineage (NCBI taxonomy): Eukaryota > Metazoa > Chordata > Mammalia > Rodentia > Sciuridae > Callospermophilus > Callospermophilus lateralis. Next base: position 74,659 of record NW_027515596.1, read on the forward strand.
TCCTAGGTTGAAGCATTCGTTTGCAGTAACAGTTTGAATTTTTAGTTTTCACTCTGTTTTCCCCTATATTGACAGATGCAGTTCGAACTCTAAATCAAACATGGTTTGTGCTAGCTTCTTGAAACTTGACACAATAAAGTAGTTCTTCGTTCTGTCTCTAAGGTTTGTTTCCTCTTGATGTAGCCTTAAGCAGAGACTGGCGAATAACACTTTCAATGAAAGGCGTTGTTAAGCTTCCAAAAAACTACCGTCTCCTGATATCTCAACATATATTTTTTCATCCAATCTTCATGATTCTTTCAAGTATTGATCAGTACACCAATCAAACGTGGATGCCCAAGTTTTGTTCATCTAGGTTGTAGCATTCGTTTGCAGGAACAGTTAGAAATTATAGGTTTCACTCTGTTTTCTCCTATATTGACAGATGCAGTTAGAA
>NW_027515597.1:0-74948 GCF_048772815.1 Callospermophilus lateralis
AAGTGTGACCTTTCCATTTTTTGTCCAGAATATTACTGTGATAATGAGGTGACATGAGTATTTCTTTCACCATTTCTTGGAGCAATATATTGATGATGTAAAATTAGAATCGGGGGTGCAAATAGGTGTACCCTGTTTCTATGAACATAGAGAAAAACCACAAATAGACCATACTGTGAATAAAAAATATAACTTTTTTGAACTTTAAATAATGAATTGAATTGATATCTGAAAAATAAAAGGAAATTGTATATTGATATACAATCATTCATTCCAACCAGTTATATATCTAATGGAAATATTAGTGTTTTGGTTTATCATGAAGAGTGTGTGAGTTTTGCTTCAAAATGATTATGGAAATTCAAAATAATGTGCTTGGAAAGAAGTCTCATGAAAAGACAAGTCAAGAAACCCTGACAATACATGTGTTCTGAAGCAAGAAGTGATTAATGTTGAAACAAATGCCTATTAATTTGTGAACTTGTGGATGAAATGTATATCATATGATGTGCAAAAACTGAAGAAACAATAATGTACCAGTGTCGAATACAAATGAATGACAAATTACATATCATGTCCCATAGGAGTCTACTTGCATTGATGTTAGACTGGGTCAGATACTGTAGAATAATTAGGATTTGTATGCACCCTTCACTGAAGTTAGTAGTCAGTACTAGGAAACAAATATGTATTTCAGGTGGATGAATATTTCTGATTATAATCTTGTGAAAAGTTGATTATAAATCCACATACATGAACATGAATGAATTTAGAGAGTGTATACTAGACACATATATTTCATATTTGGAAAACTTTGGAGAGTATATCTATATCTATATCTATACACACACACACACACACACACACACACACACACAACACTCACAGACATTAAAAAGTACCAATATAAATGCCAATCGAAATTCATCAGTAAATATATATCATCCACAGATGCAAAAATATTTATGTTTCTGAACATGAGTTTATGTATAATGTTGTTCTTCTAGGACGCTCTCTTATAGGTTGAATTTTCATTTCCAACAGCATTTAGGAGGAGTGAACACTTCTCACAATTTGTATCTGCCAAGACATCCACCTTACAAAAATGTACGTGTGATACCTGGTAGGATTCTATATATGCATATAAATATATATGTGTGAATAGGCTACAGAAATTGGAAACAAGTATTCACATATTTGTTAAGTTTAAAAACACATGGAGAATATTTCAATTAAAATTTGACTAGATGTATAACTCCTACCTTATATAATGCAAATGTCAAGTCCAACTATAGAACATGTCTCCTCTGAAGTGCTTGTATTTCTATTGTGTTGGGTTAATTTTCCCCATTATATTAGGATGAATAGTCTGAGTCTACTAGGTATGGGTTAGTGTCAGGGATTCAGTACTTCGAATGAAAAATTGGAAAATGAATCCAATGTGTATGTAAATATATGCTGCACACATATCCTCCCTCTCTCATCCAAAACAATGCCTTGACATTACCTTCACCCCAAGTAAGACACAATTAGAGGAGAAGAGTTACACAACCAGTGAATACATATCTGGAATGGAAAATGCTCAGGAGTTCAAAACCTTGGAGGTGGTAGAGGAGTTTCCAAAAGTAAGGGACATGGTAAACACTCCACAAACATGTAACTCTGCTGGCCTAAAAACTTTTTGAGAAACTTCCTCTGAGCTTCCGCACTTGAAATATATGTTGTTTTCATGAGATTTGGCTTCCTTTGTAGTGAGACCATCAAAGCTGGGTCTGCATCTATGTGACCTGGAGGACATGGTTTCTTATTTTCCAATGAACAAGATGAAGCAGTGCTGAATCCTCTCATTATAGGTAAACTGAGGCCACTGGGGACTAAGTGTCTTCCCGTCTCCCCGTGTGGACTGTGAAGCCATTTGGTCCTCCTCCACTTTTTGTGGTTTTTAGGCTGCTGCACTGTGAGTTTGGTATTTGTTTCACGAAATACTAGCAGCTAAACTGGGACACAGTGCTGGAGGGAGTTCTGTCACGTGTGGTGGGTCAGGGTCTGCAAGAGAATGCACCAACTAGGCTTCTATCTCGCACAGCTTGCCCCATTGCCCCCTTGTCCATATCAACCTGATTCTTAATTTTCCTCTTAAAACTCTCCATATAACAAGATGCCTTTACATATAAGGGTCTGCTGGCAGCACCATGTCAGTTACAAGCCATTTGGAATCCAATGGTAGATCCACATGGCCCTACCACGGATGTTTTATCAGACACCTCCCAAGCACTGCTCTAGACCCACTACTCAGCAGGCTCAAACTTACTGGCATCTCTGTTCTACACCATTTTCATGAAACTCAGTAAATCAAGGCACTGTCTGGTATACTCATGATCAGCAATAGGACATCCAATGTTTCTCCAGTGCCACCTGGTCATAGGAATTTCAAAAATTCCATGGTATTTATCTAGCCATTTTTCAAGCATGAAGTTGGAGGCACTGTGGGTTTCAATTCATTCAGCAAAGAATAAATGGTGAGGAAGCTCATTTCAATGAAATCTCTGGAGAAATCTCACAGGCAAGGCTTCCCAAAGAATGGACAAAACGTCACATTAGGCCAGGCCCATTGAGGTCTACAATGTGAGGTGCATGTGTGTTTTGACTCTCAACTATGGTTGCCATTTCTTTAAGAAAAAAATCATGTGATATCCTTGCTGAGATTCCCAGGCCTCTGTGGAAATCTACCCGGGGCCTAGGTCTCAGTTTCCAAGAGCGACTTTCATGCGTGGCCTCTTAAAATCCCAACAAAATTCAGAGCAATGCTTCTCTGAGTTCAGTTCCAAAACCCAGTGTTTAAGGGGAATCACACCAGAGTTCAAGCCCACGTGGAACCAGTCATTTTTTCCAATGCCACACAAATGACCAACATTAAAACCAAAACACTCCAACATGGCCCTCACCTTATTCCATATAGTCAATCATCTTAAACTCTGGCTGGAGGTTTCCATGAGGGGTGCAGCCCAAGACAGTGTCCAAAATCAGCTCGTTTGCCCCTCATTTGCCTAAAGTCAGGGTAGCCTGGACACCGTTGCTGTGAACCTGGAGTGAACAAATAAGCCTGCCGTTAATACTTCTATGTTTCTCCAATTTGAGGGCTGCTGATTTTAGGTATCGATTCTTTAGGTGATTTAGAGTCATGCGAAAACACAAGCACCTCTGCAGGGCTTTGAAGAACTCATTTGACTCACAGAATCCCTATTCATATTTGTTGGAGTGCAGGAACCTAACAGAGGAAGGCAAGAGTCTTCATCCACAATGAATAATATTTTTTGCCATTTTGGTTTTGGAAGCTCACATGGGATCATTCTTGAGATCCATCAGGTGCTGAGAATCTAAGTCACAGCCACACACAGGACCAAGAGGCTGAAAAAGACACATCCCTTTCCAAAGCAATTAAGCAAAGAACAACAGGTGAGGCCCATTCATTTCCATTTGAAAACTGTTTTCTTCAGGCTTCACAAAGAGGTGGCCTGAGGCAAAGACCTTCCTGACATTCAGTGCAACACAACAATAAGTAAGCAAAAAGCCCAAAGCAGTGTTTCTGCACTAAAACTTTCCTGGTCACACTGATATCTGAGTTTTCTGAGATGCTCGCCATTCTCTTCAACTATCCTTTACATGGCCATGTCACAGAGCTTGGAGGTGGTACATATTTTGGACACAAATCCCTGAGCCCATTCTGGAGAGTGGCCAGAATTCAGGAAGAAAACAACAACTTAGAAAGATAGCAGGTGTTGCACATCGATAAGACAAGCTGCAGTCCATTCATATATTGGGCAGGATGAATTATAGGGAAGATTTATACTAGACAGGACACATCCATTAATGCATTCTCTTTTCTAATGTCTACAACAACGGACACAGTGGGATACACATAAACAGAAACACTCGCCTTGTCAAATGACTTACTAGAAACTGTCTGCTCCAAACCAAACAAACCGCCTTTTCGATCTATTCTCAGAACATGAGACAAAACAACAAACCCACACCCACTCCCACAAAGGCACCTCCTTCCCCCAAGTAGGTCTGTGAGAATCCGGAGTGTCCTCTGACTGGTGGGCCATACTATGTTCCCCCGAAATGGCCTGTCTTCTCTCAGATCTTGTTTCCTTGACCAACTCTGTGAAGAAGTCAGGAAAAAGTGGTTAGGCACTACCTGTTTTCTCAGGAAAGGTCCATCTTCAGAGCTCTCCTGGCATTTGGCCATCCTCAAATCATTAGGTACCAAGAAAACTGACTCTGTCCTTGGTAAATCCAAACAAGTGAGCCCACTGGGCTTGGGACTGGGACTACCTCTGGGTGCCTGGCTTCTTGGATACCAAGTTCAGAGAGTTCCATCACCAAGGAAATGAGGTATGTCACATTCTTTGGAACTGAATGAGGTCACTGCCTTGGCAACCACTTTGTCCTAACAGTTGCTTCCAAGGGTTACATAAGATGGAGGTTTCCCATACTTCCTGTGACACATTCATAAGGTAGAATGTATATCAACCATTGGCACCCGGGAACAGCTCTCCACTCAGGCCTGGATCGTTCCACCTTGTCTACAATAAGAAGAGAGAGGCAGATTCAGACACATCCCTTCATCCTGACCAGGTTGTTTGCCATGGAAGATGACTTTTGCTCTCTCAGGTGCTTCATACCTGCCTACAACTTCTCCAGGTATCATTTGTGCATGGACATTTGAGGTTCTCATCTGGTGGAAGATCCCCAAATTTCCTGTATTGTAAGAACCCCTCTGTCCCTGCTCTTCTGTAAAATGATTGAGGGAACAGTGCATACTTGGGGTTAAAAACAGGATTGATTTGGTGACGAATGATTCTGTGCGATGAATAATGGGATTGGGAACCTGCAATATTTACAAGAATATAGAGGTGAAATATAAGTATGAAAAAAGAAATCTAGGTATGCTTTGAAGCCCAGAAGGGTTTTGCCCTTGATTGGGATACTTAGCTTTGAATTATGTTCTGCAAAGATGTCTCAGATAATTTGATATACAATGGCATAGGACCTTGTACATTGGATGATTGAATTTAGAAGAGAACATCCAGTCAAAAAGGGATATTCAGTAGGTTTAGGAAGATAGTCGGTAGGTTTAGGAAGACGAGTGAGTATAGGATTTGGACCAAAAGTTCTTTAGCAATAGACTTTTGGTTATAGAGTGAATGTAAATGTCAGCACATATGAAGAGTCAGACACTATGTTGAACTGGGGAAAATATGTAGAAAAGCAGATATCAATGGAAACATTACGAAATCAGGCAAAGTATAAAGTGAGGGATAGAATTGGACACTTTCAACAGGGTTGAGTTTCAATATATATTAGGAAAAAACAAATATGTAGTCACCAATAGGAGTGACAATTGACAGCATTAGGCAACCTGGACATGGATGTTTTTAGAAATCCATGTTCACTTTCCATTTAGGCTTTTTTACAATCATAAGTGTGACCTTTCCATTTTTTGTCCAGAATATTACTGTGATAATGAGGTGACATGAGTATTTCTTTCACCATTTCTGGGAGCAATATATTGAAGATTTAAAATTAGAATTGGGGGTACAAATAGGTGTACCCTGTTTCTAGGAACATAGAGAAAAACCACAAATAGACCATACTGTGAATAAATAATATAACTTTTTTGAACTTTAAATAATGAATTGAACTGACATCTGAAAAATAAATGGAAATTGTATTGATATACAATCATTCATTCCAACCAGTTATATATCTAATGGAAATATTAGTGTTTTGGTTTATCATGAAGAGTGTGTGAGTTTTGCTTCAAAATGATTATGGAAATTCAAAATAATGTGTTTGGAAAGAAGTCTCATGAAAAGACCAGTCAAGAAACCCTGACAATACATGTGTTCTGAAGCAAGAAGTGATTAATGTTGAAACAAATGCCTATTAATTTGTGAACTTGTGGATGAAATGTATATCCTATGATGTGCAAAAACTGAAGAAACAATAATGTACCAGTGTCGATTACAAATGAATGACAAATTACATATCATGTCCCATAGGAGTCTACTTGCATTGATGTTAGACTGGGTCAGATACTGTAGAATAATTAGGATTTGTATGCACCCTTCACTGAAGTTAGTAGTCAGTACTAGGAAACAAATATGTATTTCAGGTGGATGAATATTTCTGATTATAATCTTCTGAAAAGTGGATTATAAATCCACATACATGAACATGAATGAATTTAGAGAGTGTATACTAGACACATATATTTCACATTTGGAAAACTTTGGAGAGTATATCTATATCTATATCTATACACACACACACACACACACACACACACACACAACACTCACAGACATTAAAAAGTACCAATATAAATGCCAATCGAAATTCATCAGTAAATATATATCATCCACAGATGCAAAAATATTTATGTTTCTGAACATGAGTTTATGTATAATGTTGTTCTTCTAGGACGCTCTCTTATAGGTTGAATTTTCATTTCCAACAGCATTTAGGAGGAGTGAACACTTCTCACAATTTGTATCTGCCAAGACATCCACCTTACAAAAATGTACGTGTGATACCTGGTAGGATTCTATATATGCATATAAATATACATGTGTGAATAGGCTACAGAAATTGGAAACAAGTATTCACATATTTGTTAAGTTTAAAAACACATGGAGAATATTTCAATTAAAATTTGACTAGATGTATAACTCCTACCTTATATAATGCAAATGTCAAGTCCAACTATAGAACATGTCTCCTCTGAAGTGCTTCTATTTCTATTGTGTTGGGTTAATTTTCTCCATTATATTAGGATGAATAGTCTGAGTCTACTAGGTATGGGTTAGTGTCAGGGATTCAGTACTTCGAATGAAAAATTGGAAAATGAATCCAATGTGTATGTAAATATATGCTGCACACATATCCTCCCGCTCTCATCCAAAACAATGCCTTGACATTACCTTCACCCCAAGTAAGACACAATTAGAGGAGAAGAGTTACACAATCAGTGAATACATATCTGGAATGGAAAATGCTCAGGAGTTCACAACCTTGGAGGTGGTTTAGGAGTTTCCAAAAGTAAGGGACATGGTAAACACTCCACAAACATGTAACTCTGCTGGCCTAAAAACTTTTTGAGAAACTTCCTCTGAGCTTCCGCACTTGAAATATATGTTGTTTTCATGAGATTTGGCTTCCTTTGTAGTGAGACCATCAAAGCTGGGTCTGCATCTATGTGACCTGGAGGACATGGTTTCTTATTTTCCAATGAACAAGATGAAGCAGTGCTGAATCCTCTCTTTATAGGTAAACTGAGGCCACTGGGGACTAAGTGTCTCCCCATCTCCCCGTGTGGACTGTGAAGCCATTTGGTCCTCCTCCACTTTTTGTGGTTTATAGGCTGCTGCACTGTGAGTTTGGTATTTGTTTCACGAAATACTAGCAGCTAAACTGGGACACAGTGCTGGAGGGAGTTCTGTCACGTGTGGTGGGTCAGGGTCTGCAAGAGAATGCACCAACTAGGCTTCTATCTCTCACAGCTTACCCCATTGGGCCCTTGTCCATATCAACCTGATTCTTAATTTTCCTGTTAAAACTCTCCATATAACAAGATGCCTTTACATATAAGGGTCTGCTGGCAGCACCATGTCAGTTACAAGCCATTTGGAATCCAATGGTAAATCCACATGGCCCTACCACGGATGTTTTATCTAACACCTCCCCAGCACTGCTCTAGACCCACTACTCAGCAGGCTCCAACTTACTGGCATCTCTGTTCTACACCATTTTCATGAAACTCAGTAAATCAAGGCACTGTCTGGTATACTCATGATCAGCAATAGGACATCCAATGTTTCTCCAGTGCCACCTGGTCATAGGAATTTCAAAAATTCCATGGTATTTATCTAGCCATTTTTCAAGCATGAAGTTGGAGGCACTGTGGGTTTCAATTCATTCAGCAAAGATTAAATGGTGAGGAAGCTCATTTCAATGAAATCTCTGGAGAAATCTCACAGGCAAGGCTTCCCAAAGAATGGACAAAACGTCACATTAGGCCAGGCCCATTGAGGTCTACAATGTGAGGTGCATGTGTGTTTTGACTCTCAACTATGGTTGCCATTTCTTTAAGAAAAAAATCATGTGATATCCTTGCTGAGATTCCCAGGCCTCTGTGGAAATCTACCCGGGGCCTAGGTCTCAGTTTCCAAGAGCGACTTTCATGCGTGGCCTCTTAAAATCCCAACAAAATTCAGAGCAATGCTTCTCTTAGTTCAGTTCCAAAACCCAGTGTTTAAGGGGAATCACACCAGAGTTCAAGCCCACGTGGAACCAGTCATTTTTTCCAATGCCACACAAATGACCAACATTAAAACCAAAACACTCCCACATGGCCCTCACCTTATTCCATATAGTCAATCATCTTAAACTCTGGCTGGAGGTTTCCATGAGGGGTGCAGCCCAAGACAGTGTCCAAAATCAGCTCGTTTGCCCCTCATTTGCCTAAAGTCAGGGTAGCCTGGACACCGTTGCTGTGAACCAGGAGTGAACAAATAAGCCTGCCGTTAATTCTTCTGTGTTTCTCCAATTTGAGGGCTGCTGATTTTAGGTATCGATTCTTTAGGTGATTTAGAGTCATGCGAAAACACAAGCACCTCTGCAGGGCTTTGAAGAACTCATTTGACTCACAGAATCCCTATTCTCATTTGTTGGAGTGCAGGAACCTAACAGAGGAAGGCAAGAGTCTTCATCCACAATGAATGATATTTTTTGCCATTTTGGTTTTGGAAGCTCTCATGGGATCATTCTTGAGATCCATCAGGTGCTGAGAATCTAAGTCACAGCCACACACAGGACCAAGAGGCTGATAAAGACACATCCCTTTCCAAAGCAATTAAGCAAAGAGCCACAGGTGAGGCCCATTCATTTCCATTTGAAAACTGTTTTCTTCCGGCTTCACAAAGGGGTGGCCTGAGGCAAAGACCTTCCTGACATTCAGTGCAACACAACAATAAGTAAGCAAAAAGCCCAAAGCAGTGTTTCTGCACTAAAACTTTCCTGGTGACACTGATATCTGAGTTTTCTGAGATGCTCGCCATTCTCTTCAACTATCCTTTACATGGCCATGTCACAGAGCTTGGAGGTGGTACATATTTTGGACACAAATCCCTGAGCCCATTCTGGAGAGTGGCCAGAATTCAGGAAGAAAACAACAACTTAGAAAGTTAGCAGGTGTTGCACATCGATAAGACAAGCTGCAGTCCATTCATATATTGGGCAGGATGAATTATAGGGAAGATTTATACTAGACAGGACACATCCATTAATGCATTCTCTTTTCTAATGTCTACAACAACGGACACAGTGGGATACACATAAACAGAAACACTCGCCTTGTCAAATGACTTACTAGAAACTGTCTGCTCCAAACCAAACAAACCGCCTTTTCGATCTATTCTCAGAACATGAGACAAAACAACAAACCCACACCCACTCCCACAAAGGCACCTCCTTCCCCCAAGTAGGTCTGTGACTATCCGGAGTGTCCTCTGACTGGTGGGCCATACTATGTTCCCCCGAAATGGCCTGTCTTCTCTCAGATCTTGTTTCCTTGACCAACTCTGTGAAGATGTCAGGAAAAAGTGGTTAGCCACTACCTGTTTTCTCAGGAAAGGTCCATCTTCAGAGCTCTCCTGGCATTTGGCCATCCTCACATCATTAGGTACCAAGAAAACTGACTCTGTCCTTGGTAAATCCAAACAAGTGAGCCCACTGGGCTTGGGACTGGGACTGCCTCTGGGTGCCTGGCTTCTTGGATACCAAGTTCAGAGAGTTCCATCACCAAGGAAATGAGGTATGTCACATTCTTTGGAACTGAATGAGGTCACTGCCTTGGCAACCACTTTTCCTAACAGTTGCTTCCAAGGGTTACATAAGATGGAGGTTTCCCATACTTCCTGTGACACTTTCATAAGGTAGAATGTATATCAACCATTGGCACCCGGGAACAGCTCTCCACTCAGGCCTGGATCGTTCCACTTTGTCTACAATAAGAAGAGAGAGGCAGATTCAGACATATCCCTTCATCCTGACCAGGTTGTTTGCCATGGAAGATGACTTTTGCTCTCTCAGGTGCTTCATACCTGCCTACAACTTCTCCATGTATCATTTGTCCATGGACATTTGAGGTTCTCATCTGGTGGAAGATCCCCAACTTTCCTGTATTGTAAGAACCCCTCTGTCCCTGCTCTTCTGTAAAATGATTGAGGGAACAGTGCATACTTGGGGTTAAAAACAGGTTTGATTTGGTGAGGAATGATTCTGTGCGATGAATAATGGGATTGGGAACCTACAATATTTACAAGAATATAGAGGTGAAATATAAGTATGAAAAAAGAAATCTAGGTATGCTTTGAAGCCCAGAAGGGTTATGCCCTTGATTGGGATACTTAGCTTTGAATTATGTTCTGCAAAGATGTCTCAGATAATTTGATATACAATGGCATAGGACCTTGTACATTGGATGATTGAATTTAGAAGAGAACATCCAGTCAAAAAGGGATATTCAGTAGGTTTAGGAAGATAGTCGGTAGGTTTAGGAAGACGAGTGAGTATATTATTTGGACCAAAAGTTCTTTAGCAATAGACTTTTGGTTATAGAGTGAATGTAAATGTCAGCACATATGAAGAGTCAGACACTATGTTGAACTGGGGAAAATATGTAGAAAAGCAGATATCAATGGAAACATTACGAAATCAGGCAAAGTATAAAGTGAGGGATAGAATTGGACATTTTCAACAGGGTTGAGTTTCAATATATATTAGGAAAAAACAAATATGTAGTCACCAATAGGAGTGACAATTGACAGCATTAGGCAACCTGGACATGGATGTTTTTAGAAATCAATGTTCACTTTTCATTTAGGCTTTTTTACAATCATAAGTGTGACCTTTCCATTTTTTGTCCAGAATATTACTGTGATAATGAGGTGACATGAGTATTTCTTTCACCATTTCTGGGAGCAATATATTGAAGATTTAAAATTAGAATTGGGGGTACAAATAGGTGTACCCTGTTTCTAGGAACATAGAGAAAAACCACAAATAGACCATACTGTGAATAAATAATATAACTTTTTTGAACTTTAAATAATGAATTGAACTGATATCTGAAAAATAAAAGGAAATTGCATATTGATATACAATCATTCATTCCAACCAGTTATATATCTAATGGAAATATTAGTGTTTTGGTTTATCATGAAGAGTGTGTGAGTTTGCTTCAAAATGATTATGGAAATTCAAAATAATGTGTTTGGAAAGAAGTCTCATGAAAAGACCAGTCAAGAAACCCTGACAATACATGTGTTCTGAAGCAAGAAGTGATTAATGTTGAAACAAATGCCTATTAATTTGTGAACTTGTGGATGAAATGTATATCCTATGATGTGCAAAAACTGAAGAAACAATAATGTACCAGTGTCGATTACAAATGAATGACAAATTACATATCATGTCCCATAGGAGTCTACTTGCATTGATGTTAGACTGGGTCAGATACTGTAGAATAATTAGGATTTGTATGCACCCTTCACTGAAGTTAGTAGTCAGTACTAGGAAACAAATATGTATTTCAGGTGGATGAATATTTCTGATTATAATCTTCTGAAAAGTGGATTATAAATCCACATACATGAACATGAATGAATTTAGAGAGTGTATACTAGACACATATATTTCACATTTGGAAAACTTTGGAGAGTATATCTATATCTATATCTATACACACACACACACACACACACACACACACACACACACACAACACTCACAGACATTAAAAAGTACCAATATAAATGCCAATCGAAATTCATCAGTAAATATATATCATCCACAGATGCAAAAATATTTATGTTTCTGAACATGAGTTTATGTATAATGTTGTTCTTCTAGGACGCTCTCTTATTGGTTGAATTTTCATTTCCAACAGCATTTAGGAGGAGTGAACACTTCTCACAATTTGTATCTGCCAAGACATCCACCTTACAAAAATGTACGTGTGATACCTGGTAGGATTCTATATATGCATATAAATATACATGTGTGAATAGGCTACAGAAATTGGAAACAAGTATTCACATATTTGTTAAGTTTAAAAACACATGGAGAATATTTCAATTAAAATTTGACTAGATGTATAACTCCTACCTTATATAATGCAAATGTCAAGTCCAACTATAGAACATGTCTTCTCTGAAGTGCTTCTATTTCTATTGTGTTGGGTTAATTTTCTCCATTATATTAGGATGAATAGTCTGAGTCTACTAGGTATGGGTTAGTGTCAGGGATTCAGTACTTCGAATGAAAAATTGGAAAATGAATCCAATGTGTATGTAAATATATGCTGCACACATATCCTCCCGCTCTCATCCAAAACAATGCCTTGACATTACCTTCACCCCAAGTAAGACACAATTAGAGGAGAAGAGTTACACAATCAGTGAATACATATCTGGAATGGAAAATGCTCAGGAGTTCACAACCTTGGAGGTGGTTTAGGAGTTTCCAAAAGTAAGGGACATGGTAAACACTCCACAAACATGTAACTCTGCTGGCCTAAAAACTTTTTGAGAAACTTCCTCTGAGCTTCCGCACTTGAAATATATGTTGTTTTCATGAGATTTGGCTTCCTTTGTAGTGAGACCATCAAAGCTGGGTCTGCATCTATGTGACCTGGAGGACATGGTTTCTTATTTTCCAATGAACAAGATGAAGCAGTGCTGAATCCTCTCTTTATAGGTAAACTGAGGCCACTGGGGACTAAGTGTCTCACCATCTCCCCGTGTGGACTGTGAAGCCATTTGATCCTCCTCCACTTTTTGTGGTTTTTAGGCTGCTGCACTCTGAGTTTGGTATTTGTTTCACGAAATACTAGCAGCTAAACTGGGACACAGTGCTGGAGGGAGTTCTGTCACGTGTGGTGGGTCAGGGTCTGCAAGAGAATGCACCAACTAGGCTTCTATCTCTCACAGCTTACCCCATTGCCCCCTTGTCCATATCAACCTGATTCTTAATTTTCCTCTTAAAACTCTCCATATAACAAGATGCCTTTACATATAAGGGTCTGCTGGCAGCACCATGTCAGTTACAAGCCATTTGGAATCCAATGGTAAATCCACATGGCCCTACCACGGATGTTTTATCTAACACCTCCCCAGCACTGCTCTAGACCCACTACTCAGCAGGCTCCAACTTACTGGCATCTCTGTTCTACACCATTTTCATGAAACTCAGTAACAAGGCACTGTCTGGTATACTCATGATCAGCAATAGGACATCCAATGTTTCTTCAGTGCCACCTGGTCATAGGAATTTCAAAAATTCCATGGTATTTATCTAGCCATTTTTCAAGCATGAAGTTGGAGGCACTGTGGCTTTCAATTCATTCAGCAAAGATTAAATGGTGAGGAAGCTCATTTCAATGAAATCTCTGGAGAAATCTCACAGGCAAGGCTTCCCAAAGAATGGACAAAACGTCACATTAGGCCAGGCCCATTGAGGTCTACAATGTGAGGTGCATGTGTGTTTTGACTCTCAACTATGGCTGCCATTTCTTTAAGAATAAAATCATGTGATATCCTTGCTGAGATTCCCAGGCCTCTGTGGAAATCTACCCGGGGCCTAGGTCTCAGTTTCCAAGAGCGACTTTCATGCGTGGCCTCTTAAAATCCCAACAAAATTCATAGCAATGCTTCTCTGAGTTCAGTTCCAAAACCCAGTGTTTAAGGGGAATCACACCAGAGTTCAAGCCCACGTGGAACCAGTCATTTTTTCCAATGCCACACAAATGACCAACATTAAAACCAAAACACTCCCACATGGCCCTCACCTTATTCCATATAGTCAATCATCTTAAACTCTGGCTGGAGGTTTCCATGAGGAACGCAGCCCAAGACAGTGTCCAAAATCAGCTCGTTTGCCCCTCATTTGCCTAAAGTCAGGGTAGCCTGGACACCGTTGCTGTGAACCAGGAGTGAACAAATAAGCCTGCCGTTAATACTTCTGTGTTTCTCCAATTTGAGGCCTACTGATTTTAGGTATGGATTCTTTAGGTGATTTAGAGTCATGCGAAAACACAAGCACCTCTGCAGGGCTTTAAGAACTCATTTGATCCAAAGAATCCCTATTCTCATTTGTTGGAGTGCAGGAACCTAACAGAGGAAGGCAAGAGACTTCATCCACAATGAATGATATTTTTTTGCCATTTTGGTTTTGGAAGCTAACATGGGATCATTCTTAAGATCCATCAGGTGCTGAGAATCTAAGTCACAGCCACACACAGGTCCAAGAGGCTGATAAAGACACATCCCTTTCCAAAGCAATTAAACAAAGAGCCACAGGTGAGGCCCATTCATTTCCATTTGAAAACTGTTTTCTTCAAGCTTCACAAAGGGGTGGCCTGAGGCAAAGACCTTCCTGACATTCAGTGCAACACAACAATAAGTAAGCAAAAGGCCCAAAGCAGGGTTTCTGCACTGAGACTTTCCTTGTCACACTGATATCTGAGTTTTCTGAGATGCTCGCCATTCTCTTCAGCTATCCAGTACATGGCCATGTCACAGAGCTTGGAGGTGGTACATATTTTGGACACAAATCCCTGAGCCTATTCTGGAGAGTGGCCAGAATTCAGGAAGAAAACAACAACTTAGAAAGATAGCAGGTGTTGCACATCGATAAGACAAGGTACAGTCCATTCATATGTTGGGCAGGATGAATTATGGGAAGATTTATACTAGACAGGACACATCCATTAATGCATTCTCTTTTCTAATGTCTACAACAACGGATACAGTGGGATACACATAAACAGAAACACTCGCCTTGTCAAATGACTTACTAGAAACGGTCTGCTCCAAACCAAACAAACCGCCTTTTCGATCTATTCTCAGAACATGAGACAAAACAACAAACACACACCCACTCCCACAAAGGCACCTCCTTCCCCCAAGTAGGTCTGTGACTATCCGGAGTGTCCTCTGACTGGTGGGCCATACTATGTTCCCCCGAAATGGCCTGTCTTCTCTCAGATCTTGTTTCCTTGACCAACTCTGTGAAGATGTCAGGAAAAAGTGGTTAGCCACTACCTGTTTTCTCAGGAAAGGTCCCTCTTCAGAGCTCTTCTTGCATTTGGCCATCCTCACATCATTAGGTACCAAGAAAACTGACTCTGTCCTTGGTAAATCCAAACAAGTGAGCCCACTGGGCCTGGGACTGGGACTGCCTCTGGGTGCCTGGCTTCTTGGATACCAAGTTCAGAGAGTTCCATCACCAAGGAAATGAGGTATGTCACATTCTTTGGAACTGAATGAGGTCACTGCCTTGGCAACCACTTTGTCCTAACAGTTGCTTCCAAGGGTTACATAAGATGGAGGTTTCCCCTACTTCCTGTGACACTTTCATAAGGTAGAATGTATATCAACCATTGGCACCCGGGAACAGCTCTCCACTCAGGCCTGGATTGTTCCACCTTGTCTACAATAAGAAGAGAGAGGCAGATTCAGACACATCCCTTCATCCTGACCAGGTTGTTTGCCATGGAAGATGACTTTTGCTCTCTCAGGCGCTTCATACCTGCCTACAACTTCTCCATGTATCATTTGTGCATGGACATTTGAGGTTCTCATCTGGTGGAAGATCCCCAACTTTCCTGTATTGTAAGAACCCCTCTGTTTCTGCTCTTCTGTAAAATGTTTGAGGGAACAGTGTATATTGGGGTTAAAAACAGGTTTGATTTGGTGATGAATGATTCTGTGTGATGAATAATGGGATTGGGTACCTACAATATTTACAAGAATATAGAGGTGAAATATAAGTTTGAAAAAAGAAATCTAGGTATGCTTTGAAGCCCAGAGGGTTTTGCCCTTGATTGGGATACTTAGCCTTGAATGATGTTCTGCAAAGATGTCTCAGATAATTTGATATACAATGGCATAGGACCTTGTACATTGGATGATTGAATTTAGAAGAGAACATCCAGTCAAAAAGGGATATTCAGTAGGATTAGGATGATAGTCCGTAGGTTTAGGAAGACGAGTGAGTATAGGATTTGGACCAAAAGTTCTTTAGCAATAGACTTTTGGTTATAGAGTGAATGTAAATGTCAGCACATATGAAGAGTCAGACACTATGTTGAACTGGGGAAAATATGTAGAAAAGCAGATATCAATGGAAACATTACGAAATCAGGCAAAGTATAAAGTGAGGGATAGAATTAGACATTTTCAACAGGGTTGAGTTTCAATATATAAATTAGGAAAAAAAAATATGTAGTCACCAATAGGAGTGACAATTGACAGCATTAGGCAACCTGGACATGGATGTTTTTAGAAATCCATGTTCACTTTCCATTTAGGCTTTTTTACAATCATAAGTGTGACCTTTCCATTTTTTGTCCAGAATATTACTGTGATAATGAGGTGACATGAGTATTTCTTTCACCATTTCTGGGAGCAATATATTGAAGATGTAAAATTAGAATCGGGGGTGCAAAGAGGTGTACCCTGTTTCTATGAACATAGAGAAAAACCACAAATAGACCATACTGTGAATAAATAATATAACTTTTTTGAACTTTAAATAATGAATTGAACTGATATCTGAAAAATAAAAGGAAATTGTATATTGATATACAATCATTCATTCCAACCAGTTATATATCTAATGGAAATATTAGTGTTTTGGTTTATCATGAAGAGTGTGTGAGTTTTGCTTCAAAATGATTATGGAAATTCAAAATAATGTGTTTGGAAAGAAGTGTCATGAAAAGACAAGTCAAGAAACCCTGACAATACATGTGTTCTGAAGCAAGAAGTGATTAATGTTGAAACAAATGCCTATTAATTTGTGAACTTGTGGATGAAATGTATATCCTATGATGTGCAAAAACTGAAGAAACAATAATGTACCAGTGTCGAATACAATTGAATGACAAATTACATATCATGTCCCATAGGAGTCTACTTGCATTGATGTTAGACTGCGTCAGATACTGTAGAATAATTAGGATTTGTATGCACCCTTCACTGAAGTTAGTAGTCAGTACTAGGAAACAAATATGTATTTCAGGTGGATGAATATTTCTGATTATAATCTTGTGAAAAGTTGATTATAAATCAACATACATGAACATGAATGAATTTATAGAGTGTGTACTAGACACATATATTTCATATTTGGAAAACTTTGGAGAGTATATCTATATCTATATCTATACACACACACACACACACACACACACAACACTCACAGACATTAAAAAGTACCAATATAAATGCCAATCAAAATTCATCAGTAAATATATATCATCCACAGATGCAAAAATATTTATGTTACTGAACATGAGTTTATGTATAATGTTGTTCTTCTAGGACGCTCTCTTATTGGTTGAATTTTCATTTCCAACAGCATTTAGGAGGAGTGAACACTTCTCACAATTTGTATCTGCCAAGACATCCACCTTACAAAAATGTACGTGTGATACCTGGTAGGATTCTATATATGCATATAAATATACATGTGTGAATAGGCTACAGAAATTGGAAACAAGTATTCACATATTTGTTAAGTTTAAAAACACATGGAGAATATTTCAATTAAAATTTGACTAGATGTATAACTCCTACCTTATATAATGCAAATGTCAAGTCCAACTATAGAACATGTCTTCTCTGAAGTGCTTCTATTTCTATTGTGTTGGGTTAATTTTCTCCATTATATTAGGATGAATAGTCTGAGTCTACTAGGTATGGGTTAGTGTCAGGGATTCAGTACTTCGAATGAAAAATTGGAAAATGAATCCAATGTGTATGTAAATATATGCTGCACACATATCCTCCCGCTCTCATCCAAAACAATGCCTTGACATTACCTTCACCCCAAGTAAGACACAATTAGAGGAGAAGAGTTACACAATCAGTGAATACATATCTGGAATGGAAAATGCTCAGGAGTTCACAACCTTGGAGGTGGTTTAGGAGTTTCCAAAAGTAAGGGACATGGTAAACACTCCACAAACATGTAACTCTGCTGGCCTAAAAACTTTTTGAGAAACTTCCTCTGAGCTTCCGCACTTGAAATATATGTTGTTTTCATGAGATTTGGCTTCCTTTGTAGTGAGACCATCAAAGCTGGGTCTGCATCTATGTGACCTGGAGGACATGGTTTCTTATTTTCCAATGAACAAGATGAAGCAGTGCTGAATCCTCTCTTTATAGGTAAACTGAGGCCACTGGGGACTAAGTGTCTCACCATCTCCCCGTGTGGACTGTGAAGCCATTTGATCCTCCTCCACTTTTTGTGGTTTTTAGGCTGCTGCACTCTGAGTTTGGTATTTGTTTCACGAAATACTAGCAGCTAAACTGGGACACAGTGCTGGAGGGAGTTCTGTCACGTGTGGTGGGTCAGGGTCTGCAAGAGAATGCACCAACTAGGCTTCTATCTCTCACAGCTTACCCCATTGCCCCCTTGTCCATATCAACCTGATTCTTAATTTTCCTCTTAAAACTCTCCATATAACAAGATGCCTTTACATATAAGGGTCTGCTGGCAGCACCATGTCAGTTACAAGCCATTTGGAATCCAATGGTAAATCCACATGGCCCTACCACGGATGTTTTATCTAACACCTCCCCAGCACTGCTCTAGACCCACTACTCAGCAGGCTCCAACTTACTGGCATCTCTGTTCTACACCATTTTCATGAAACTCAGTAACAAGGCACTGTCTGGTATACTCATGATCAGCAATAGGACATCCAATGTTTCTTCAGTGCCACCTGGTCATAGGAATTTCAAAAATTCCATGGTATTTATCTAGCCATTTTTCAAGCATGAAGTTGGAGGCACTGTGGCTTTCAATTCATTCAGCAAAGATTAAATGGTGAGGAAGCTCATTTCAATGAAATCTCTGGAGAAATCTCACAGGCAAGGCTTCCCAAAGAATGGACAAAACGTCACATTAGGCCAGGCCCATTGAGGTCTACAATGTGAGGTGCATGTGTGTTTTGACTCTCAACTATGGCTGCCATTTCTTTAAGAAAAAAATCATGTGATATCCTTGCTGAGATTCCCAGGCCTCTGTGGAAATCTACCCGGGGCCTAGGTCTCAGTTTTCAAGAGCGACTTTCATGCGTGGCCTCTTAAAATCCCAACAAAATTCATGGCAATGCTTCTCTGAGTTCAGTTCCAAAACCCAGTGTCTAAGGGGAATCACACCAGAGTTCAAGCCCACGTGGACCCAGTCATTTTTTCCAATGCCACACAAATGACCAACATTAAAACCAACACACTCCCACATGGCCCTCACCTTTTTCCATACAGTCAATCATCTTAACCTCTGGCTGGAGGTTTCCATGAGGGGTGCAGCCCAAGACAGTGTCCAAAATCAGCTCGTTTGCCCCTCATTTGCCTAAAGTCAGGGTAGCCTGGACACCGTTGCTGTGAACCAGGAGTGAACAAATAAGCCTGCCATTAATAATTCTATGTTTCTCCAATTTGATCGCTACTGATTTTAGGTATCGATTCTTTAGGTGATTTAGAGTCATGCGAAAACACAAGCACCTCTGCAGGGCTTTGAAGAACTCATTTGACTCACAGAATCCCTATTAATATTTGTTGGAGTGCAGGAACCTAACAGAGGAAGGCAAGAGTCTTCATCCACAATGAATGATATTTTTGCCATTTAGATTTGGAAGCTCACATGGGATCATTCTTAAGATCCATCAGGTGCTGAGAATCTAAGTCACAGCCACACACAGGTCCAAGAGGCTGATAAAGACACATCCCTTTCCAAAGCAATTAAGCAAAGAGCCACAGGTGAGGCCCATTCATTTCCATTTGAAAACTGTTTTCTTCAGGCTTCACAAAGGGGTGGCCTGATGCAAAGACCTTCCTGACATTCAGTGCAACACAACAATAAGTAAGCAAAAAGCCCAAGGCAGTGTTTCTGCACTGAGACTTTACTGGTCACACTGATATCTGAGTTTTCTGAGATGCTCGCCATTCTCTTCAACTATCCTTTACATGGCCATGTCACAGAGCTTGGAGGTGGTACATATTTTGGACACAAATCCCTGAGCCCATTCTGGAGAGTGGCCAGAATTCAGGAAGAAAACAACAACTTAGAAAGATAGCAGTTGTTGCACATCGATAAGACAAGCTGCAGTCCATTCATATATTGGGCAGGATGAATGATAGGGAAGATTTATACTAGACAGGACACATCCATTAATGCATTCTCTTTTCTAATGTCTACAACAACGGACACAGTGGGATACACATAAACAGAAACACTCGCCTTGTCAAATGACTTACTAGAAACTGTCTGCTCCAAACCAAACAAACCACCTTTTCGATCTATTCTCAGAACATGAGACAAAACAACAAACCCACACCCACTCCCACAAAGGCACCTCCTTCCCCCAAGTAGGTCTGTGACTATCCGGAGTGTCCTCTGACTGGTGGGCCATACTATGTTCCCCCGAAATGGCCTGTCTTCTCTCAGATCTTGTTTCCTTGACCAACTCTGTGAAGAAGTCAGGAAAAAGTGTTTAGCCACTACCTGTTTTCTCAGGAAAGGTCCATCTTCAGAGCTCTCCTGGCATTTGGCCATCCTCACATCATTAGGTACCAAGAAAACTGACTCTGTCCTTGGTAAATCCAAACAAGTGAGCCCACTGGGCCTGGTACTGGGACTGCCTCTGCGTGCCTGGCTTCTTGGATACCAAGTTCAGAGAGTTCCATCACCAAGGAAATGAGGTATGTCACATTCTTTGGAACTGAATGAGGTCACTGCCTTGGCAACCACTTTGTCCTAACAGTTGCTTCCAAGGGTTACATAAGATGGAGGTTTCCCCTACTTCCTGTGACACTTTCATAAGGTAGAATGTATATCAACCATTGGCACCCGGGAACAGCTCTCCACTCAGGCCTGGATTGTTCCACCTTGTCTACAATAAGAAGAGAGAGGCACATTCAGACACATCCCTTCATCCTGACAAGGTTGTTTGCCATGGAAGATGACTTTTGCTCTCTCAGGAGCTTCATACCTGGCTACAACTTCTCCATGTATCATTTGTGCATGGACATTTGAGGTTCTCATCTGGTGGAAGATCCCCAACTTTCCTGTATTGTAAGAACCCCTCTGTCCCTGCTCTTCTGTAAAATGTTTGAGGGAACAGTGTATACCTGGGGTTAAAAACAGGTTTGATTTGGTGATGAATGATTCTGTGCGATGAATAATGGGATTGGGGACCTGCAATATTTACAAGAATATAGAGGTGAAATATAAGTAGGAAAACAGAAATCTAGGTATGATTTGAAGCCCAGAGGGTTTTGCCCTTGATTGGGATACTTAGCTTTGAATTATGTTCTGCAAAGATGTCTCAGATAATTTGATATACAATGGCATAGGACCTTGTACATTGGATGATTGAATTTAGAAGAGAACATCCAGTCAAAAAGGGATATTCAGTAGGATTAGGAAGATATTCGGTAGGTTTAGGAAGACGAGTGAGTATAGGATTTGGACCAAAAGTTCTTTAGCAATAGACTTTTGGTTATAGAGTGAATGTAAATGTCAGCACATATGAAGAGTCAGACACTATGTTGAACTGGGGAAAATATGTAGAAAAGCAGATATCAATGGAAACATTACGAAATCAGGCAAAGTATAAAGTGAGGTATAGAATTAGACATTTTCAACAGGGTTGAGTTTCAATATATAAATTAGGAAAAAACAAATATGTAGTCACCAATAGGATTGACAATTGACAGCATTAGGCAACATGGACATGGATGTTTATGAAATCCATGTTCACTTTCCATTTAGGCTTTGGTACAATCATAAGTGTGACCTTTCCATTTTTTGTCCAGAATATTGCTGTGATAACGAGGTGACATGAGTATTTCTTTCACCATTTCTGGGAGCAATGTATTGAAGATGTAAAATTAGAATCGTTGGTACAAATAGGTGTACCCTGTTTCTATGAACATAGAGAAAAACCACGAATAGACCATACTGTGAATAAATAATATAACTTTTTTGAACTTTAAATAATGAATTGAACTGATATCTGAAAAATAAAATGAAATTGTATATTGATATACAATCATTCATTCCAACCAGTTATATATCTAATGGAAATATTAGTGTTTTGGTTTATCATGAAGAGTGTGTGAGTTTTGCTTTAAAATGATTATGGAAATTCAAAATAATGTGTTTGGAAAGAAGTCTCATGAAAAGACCAGTCAAGAAACCCTGACAATACATGTGTTCTGAAGCAAGAAGTGATTAATGTTGAAACAAATGCCTATTAATTTGTGAACTTGTGGATGAAATGTATATCCTATGATGTGCAAAAACTGAAGAAACAATAATGTACCAGTGTCGAATACAAATGAATGACAAATTACATATCATGTCCCATAGGAGTCTACTTGCATTGATGTTAGACTGGGTCAGATACTGTAGAATAATTAGGATTTGTATGCACCCTTCACTGAAGTTAGTAGTCAGTACTAGGAAACAAATATGTATTTCAGGTGGATGAATATTTCTGATTATAATCTTGTGAAAAGTTGATTATAAATCCACATACATGAACATGAATGAATTTAGAGAGTGTATACTAGACACATATATTTCATATTTGGAAAACTATGGAGAGTATATCTATATCTATATCTATACACACACACACACACACACACACACACACACACACAACACTCACAGACATTAAAAAGTACCAATATAAATGCCAATCGAAATTCATCAGTAAATATATATCATCCACAGATGCTTCTTCCGGACCCAGTCTCCTCTCCAAACACTCCTCCCTTAACACCTGTTAGTCTAGTCTATTATAATACCCCAGAGGAAAAAGGGACTCTTGCCGCAAAATGGGAAGGCCCCTATCCTGTCATTCTCTTTACCCTTACCGCCGCCAAACTCTCCTTACCAGACAACTGTCTCACTCCCTGGATTCACATGTCTAGGTTGAAGCCACATCACCAGGAGGCCCCACCTGCTGAAGACAGGGGCACCCCAGAGGAACTCCAAGAATCACCTACTGAACCTCCCCTTTACTCCTGCTCTCCACACCCATCTCACCCATTTTAGTTGTGGCTCACACGGTTTTCTTTGCAGCCCAATTCCTCTTAAAGAAGGCACAATGAGCTCTCCAAACACCCTAGTCTTCTCTAACTGCTTGTTTTTTGTGCTCTGCTTATTTTCTGTGCTCTGTCAGGACTGGTCTTTACCCTCCTCACCTACCATGCATTTATTCACTTTTCGGGAACGATACTCAGAACATGGCATGCAGAAGGTCTGCGCAGTGGATGCAACTACTTGCTTCATCCACAACTGCACCTCTATTTCCCTAAAATTGTCACCTTCAAAAACCTTCGTCCCTGGTAGCTGGAACTGGCCTTTCATTTGCTTCCTTTTTGATCAAACAAAAGACTATTGTCATTGGTGGCCTGAGATATATAATGGGTGCCCCTATTGGTCATGCATGTTCCATGATGAACGTGGTAGCTATTCTTACCACTCATTTGGTTACCCTGAAGGGTGGACTTCTAGTTACATAAAGTGGCATAAAGGCTCTTCATCCAGTAACAATGGATGGTATACTTTAGATAAACCTGACCCCAAGGCCAAACGATGGGGCTATGTTGAGTTTGCTGTCTATGCTCGGACAACCTCAGTCAGACCCACAGGGTGGATGACTATTGGCCGCACCCTGATTACGCAACCTAAGGCAACCATCCAGGTAGTCGAACAAATTAAGGACTCAGAATCAAAACTTTGAGATCATATCCATAGCTCATCCAAAGAGGATTCAGAGCCTTCAACCCTCTCAGGTCCCCCTCCCACATGGCTCAATTTGCTACACCAAACTTTTTGATTATTAAACTCCACCCCTCTTTCTGTGCCTACTTCTCAGTGCTTTCTCTGTGCTTCACTTAGTCGTCCACTTCTAGCAGCAGTCCCATTAGCGGCAGGAAATATTCCAGCAAAACCCTACAATTTCTCTAAAAAGGACAACCCCTACATGTGACACGTATCCCACTGTGGGAAAGTTATTCCACCAATACTTTATTTCCTTTCATCTGTTTCCACCTGCCAATAATGAATCCTTTACCCATTTGTTCCTTGAGCTACAGCACCCCATAGAGCCCTGTGTTTATGCAACCTGGACATTTCCTCTGGTGTAATGGTTCTTTAAGTACCTCAACCATCAATGTCTCTGGCGCCTGTTTCTTGGTTACTGTAGTTCCTCAGCTATCTTTGTATACTCCCACCGAATTCTGACAGTTGGCCCTACCTTCCCGCACCCGTAGGGTAGTCTTTCTGCCGGTTCTGGTAGGCCTCATTTTAACAACCTCAGTAACAGTTCTCGGACTCTCTGGTGGAGCTATAGGTCATGCTCTATGGGATCCAATGACCTTCAACAAAAACTGCAGGAAACACTCAATACCATGGCTGAGTCTCTGGGTTCCTTGCAGCGGCAGGTTACTTCATTGGCACAAGTGGCTTTACAGAATCAAAGGGCAATTGATCTTCTCACTGCAGAAAAAGGGGTTACATGTCTATTCCTCAGAGAGGAATTTTGCTATTATGTTAATGAATCTGGGCTAATAAAAAAAATGTTGTTAAATTGCAGGAATTATCGACCCAATTGCTCAAACCTACCTCCTCCAATCCCATAACGGGGTTCTTCCAATCCTATCTTGCCATGTACTTACTACATATCTTGGATCCCCTTATTTGGATGCTCCTTTTTTGTGCTCTCTTGCCCTGCATAATGAAGTGCCTTCAAACCCAACTGCATAAAATTCCTAATCAAACTTTCAACCAGCTTTTGCTTAGTCACTACCAGCCTCTGATGACCGATGAATCCCCAACATCTCCAAGAGAACAGTTCACTCAGTGATGAAGCTCACTACCAGGCACGATGGAATGCAACGGGTATTAGACAGCGGGAGACAACGAGCTCGGAGAACCTCTTAATCTGCCATCCTGGATTCATAGTCTTTACCACCTTCTAAGCTTTCTCATGGTTCTTGGCCTCTTCTATGTCAGTCCCCCCACATGGAACTTCTGCCAAAAATTGACATTTGCTTTAATTTTTATCTTCATTCTGTTTTTATTCACTCTGATCTTCTTCAGGTGCTGGCGACACCATGTCCAGCCAACGCTTCCAGTATTTCCTTGAGTCTCTGTTACAGGACCAGTGGCTGATACCAACAATCTCTTCCATCCAGGACTGGTTCCATGCCATCGACATCTTTGGCTTCAGGGAACATTCATTGACTTCACCCCTATGAAAATAGCTGTCTATAGCCACTGGGTTTTATTTCTGGCTGCCATGATATCCCCATACCCGCCCCCTGAGCATTCCTCCACTTCTCTTTCTAGGCCCCACACCACCCCCACACAGCAGGAAGCAGCCAGATCTGACAAACGACACCCCACTTCCTAAGAAAACAAAAAGGGTGGAATGTTGGGAAAAGAATAAATGGCAGCCATACCCCAGAGAAAAACCCCAACATGGCGCCTAAGGACTTCTTCTTCCTACCTTCTTCATTTCTGCAGTGGCGCAAAAAGTTCCCGCCCTTGTGAACTCTCCCGCCAGCGCCAATTTCAAATCTCGCTTGTGGGGAACCTTAGCCCCAATTAGAACTAATTCCTGGGCTCTGGAGCTGATATTTGAAAGAACTTGTCAATAAACGGGTTGCTGCCATTTATCTAAGCCATACCATCTCCCCCTTAGTTCTATATAAGCACACAGCTTTTAGCAATAAATTTGGAATTCTCCTGGTGAAGTGTCATTGCGTGGGGAATTATTTCACTCATGTTCAGCAACAGGATATCCAAAGGTTCTCCAGTGCCACCTGGTAATGGGAATTTCAGAAATTTGATAGTATTTATTTAACCATTTTTGAAGGATGAAGTTGGAGTCACTGTGCGTTTCAATTAATGCAGGAACCATTATGTGGTGAGGAAGCTCATTTAAATGAAATCTCTGGAGAAATCTCACAGGCAAGGCTTCCCAAAAAGTGGCCAAAAGGTCACATGAAGCCAGGATCATTGAGGTCTACAATATGAGTTCCATTTGTGTTTAGACTCTCAATTATGGCTGCCAAGTCTTTCAAAATAAAATCATGTGATATCCTGGCTGAGATTCTCACTGCACTGTGGAAAGACACCCTGGCCCTCGATCTCAGTTTTCAAGGGCGCATCTCATGCGTGGCCTCCTAAAATCCCAACACATTTCATGGCAATACTTCTTTGAGGTAAATTCCAGAACTCAGTCTCTAAGAGGAATCATGCCAGAATTCAAGCCCAGGTGGATCCAGTTATCTCTTCCAACCGCCAAACAAATGACCACAATTAAAACCAAACACTCCCACATGGCCCTCATCTTCTTCCATATAGTCACTTATCATAACCTCTGGCTGGAGTTTTTCATGAGGGGTGCAGCCCAAGACAGTGTCAAAAATAAGCTCCCTTGCCCCTCATTTGCCTAAAGTCAAGGTGGCCTGGACACCCATCCGGTGAACCAGGAGTGATCAGATAGGCCAGCTGTTAATACTGCTCTGCATCTCCAATTTGAGGCCTACTGACTGTCAGGTATAGATTCCTTATATGATTTGGAGCCATGAGAAAACCCAAAAACCTATGGGTTAGACTCTGCAGGGCTGTGCATAACTCATTTGAACCAAAGGATCCGTATTCTCACTTGATGGCGGTCAGGAACCTTACAAATGAATGCGAGAGACTTCATTCACAATAATTGCTCTTTTGGCCATTTTGGTTTTGGATGCACACATGGGATCTCTCTTTACATCCATCAGGTGCTGAGAATCTAAGCCACAACCTCACACAGGGCCAAGAGGCTGATTCAGACACATCCCTTTCCAAAGCAATTAAGCAAAGAGCCACAGGTGATGCCTATTCATTTCCATTTGAAAACTGTTTTCTTCAGGCTTCACAAAGGGGTGGCCTGAGGCAAAGACGTTCCTGACATTCAGGGAAACAGAACAATTGATAAGCAAAAGGCCGAAAGCATGGTTTCTCCACTGAGACTTTCTTGGTCACACTGATATCTGAGTTTTCTGAGATGCTCGCCATTCCCTTCAGCTATCCAGGACATGGCAATGTCACAGAGCTTGGAGGTGGTACATATTTTGGACACAAAACCATGAGACTATTCTGGAGAGTGGTGAGAATTCTGTAAGAAACAGGAACTTAGGAAGGTAGCAGGTGTTGCCCATGGATAAGGCAAGCTGCAGTCCATTCATAAATTGGGCAGGATGAATGCCGGGAATCTTTCTACTATACAGGACATATCAATTGTTGCATTCTATTTTCTAATGTCTACAACCACGGACACAGTGGGATACACAGAAATAGAAACACTTGCCTTGTCCAACGACTTACTAGAAGAAGACCACTCCAAATCAAACAAACCGTCTTTCCTACCTATTCTCAGATCATGAGACAAAACCACAAAATCACACCCACCCCACAAAGACACCTCCTTCCCCCATGTAACTCTGTGACTATCCGGAGTTTCCTCTGAGTGGTGGGCCATACTATGTTCCCCCAAAATGGCCTGTCCTATCTCAGATCTGGTCTCCTTGGCCAACTCTGTGAAGTTGTCAGGAGCCTGCGGTGAACCACTACCTACTTTATCAGGAAAGGCCCCTATTCAGAGCTCTCCTGGTATTTGGCCATCCTCACATATGTTGGTACCAAGAAAGACTGACACTCTCCTTGGTAAATTCAAACAAGTGAGCCTACTGGGTCTGGGACTGGACTGGCTCCGGGTGCCTGGCTTCCTGGATCCCAAGTTAAGAGAGTTCCATCACCAAGGAAGTGAGGTAGATCACTTCTTCAGGAACTGAATGAGGTCATTGCCTTGACAACCACTTTGTCCTAACAGTTGCTTTCAAGAGTCCCATGAGATGGAGGCTGCCCCTACTTCCTGTGACACTTTCACAAGTTAGAATGGTATATAAACCATGGGCACCCGGGAACAGCTCTCCACCTAGGACTGGTTTGGTCCATCTTCTCTACATTAAGAAGAGAGAGGCTGATTCATACACATCCCTTCATGCTGACAAGGTTGTTTGCCATAGAAGATGACTTTTCTCTCTCAGGTCTTTCGTAGCTGCCTACATCTTCTCAAGGAATCATTTCTGCATGGACCTTTGATGTTCTCAACAGGTGGAACATGCCCTACATTCCTGTATTTTAAGAGCAACCCTGTCCCTGCTGTTCTGTAAAGTTCGATTGAGAGAACAGTGTATGGTTTGGGTTAGTAACATGTTCAATTTGGGGTTAGGAATCCTTCTGCATGACGAATAATGGTATTGGGAAACTATGATATTTACAAGAATATATAGGTGAAATATAAGTATAAAAACAGAAATCTAGGGAAGATATGAAGTCCAGAAGGGCATTGGGCCCTTAATTGGTACACTTAGCTTTGAATTATTTTCTGCAAAAATGTCTCAGATAAATCTATACACAATGGCATAGGAGCTTGTACCTTGGATGATTGAATGTCGAATAGAACACCCACTCAAAAAGGGATTGTCGGTAGGATTAGAAAGATAGTCAGTAGGTTTACAAAGAAGAGTGAGAATAGGATTTAGACCAAAAGTTCTTAAGCAATAGGGTTTCAGGTAGACAGTGAATGTAAATGTCAGCACAAGTGAAGAGTCAGTCACAATGATGAACAGGGGAAAATATGTAGGAAAATAGATATAAATAGGGACATTACTAAATCAGGCAAAGTATAAAGTGAGTGATAGGATTAGACATTTTCAACAGGCTTGAGGTTGAATATATAATCTTAGGAAGAAACAAAAATGTAGTCACCAATAAGATTGACATTTGAGAGCATTAGGCCACCTGGACATGGAAGGTTTTAGTAATCCATGCTCACTTTCCATTTGGGCTTTGGTACAACCTTAAGGGTGACCTTTGATTTTTTTGTCCAGAATATTACTGTGATAAAATGTATATATAGATCAGGTGACATGAGTATTTCTTCCACCATTTTTTGAGGAATATTTTGAAAACGTATAAATTAGTATTGAGGGTAAAAATAGGTGTACCCTGTGACTATGAATATAGAGATAATGCATGAATAGACCATACAGTTAATAAATAATATAACTGGTTCCACTTTAAATAATGTATTGAATTGATATCTGAAAATACATAAGAAATCATATATTGATATATAATCATTCATAACAACTAGTTATACGTCTAATTGTAATCCTAGGGTTATGGTTTATCATGAAGAGTGTGTGAGTTTTGCTTCAAAAGTGATTATGGAAATCAAAAATAATGTGTTTGGAAAGAAGTCTCATGAAAAGACCAGTTTGAAACATGGCGGAACACGTGTTTTCTGAAGCAGAAAGTGAATGAAAGTGAAATAAATGCCTATAAATTTGTGAACTTGTGGATGAAATATATATCCAATAATGTGCATAAACTGAAGAAATAGTAATGTACTAGTTTTGAATAAAAATGAACTTCAAAATACTTATCATGTCCCATAGGAATCTACTTGCATTGATGTGAAAATGGATCAGTTACTGTAGAAATATTAGGATTTATATGCACCATTCACTGAAGTTAGTTTTCAATACTAGGAAAAAAATACGTATATCAGGTGAATGAATATTTCTGAGAATAATCTTGTGAAAAGTTGATTATAAATCCATATACATAATCATGAATGAATTTAGGGAGTGTATAATAAGACACATATATTAAATATTTTGAAATATCTGGAGAGAATATATATATATATATATATATATATATATATATATATATATATATATATGTATCCACACACAGATTTTAAAAATTAGCAATATATATGCCAATCGAATTACACCGTGAAATATGTATCATCCACAGATCCAAAAATATTCATTTTACTGGATATGGATTTATGTATAACTTTTTTCAACTAGGAAGCTCACCCATAGGTTGAATTTTCAGGTCAAACAGCGTTTAAGAGGAGTGATCTCTTCTCACACTTTGTATCTGCCAAGTCATGTAACTCACAAGAATGTACGTGTGATACCAGGTAGGATTCTATATGTGCATATAAAAATACATGTGCTGAATAGAATACAGAGAAAGGGAGACAGGAATTCACATATTTGTTAACTTTAAAAGCACATGGAAAACTATTTCAACAAAAAATTGACTAGATTTATAACTCCTACCCTATATAATGCAAAAGGCAAGTCCAAGTATACAACATGCCTCCTCTGAACTGCTTGTATTTCTATTCTGTTTCCGTTATTTTTCTCCATCATATTAGGATTAGTATTCAGAATCTAGCAGAGCATGTGTTAGTGTCAGGGATTCAGTATTTCAAATGTAAAATAGAAAAATGAATCCAATGTGTATGCAAATATGTGCTAAACAAAATCTTCCCACTCTCATCCAGAACAATTCCTTGATATTTTTTTCGCCCAAAGTAAGACACAATTAGAGGAGAAGAGTAATAAAATCTGTGAATAATATGCTCAGGAGTTTACAACCTTGGAAGTGGTAGAGGAGTTTCCCTAGTATGGGACAGGGTAAACACTCCATAAACATGGAGCTCTGCTGGCCTAAATACTTCTTGAGAAACTGCCTCTGAGTTTGGGCACTTGAAATATATGTTGTTGTCAGGAGCTTTAGCTTCTTTTTAGTGAGACTATCAATGCTGTGTCTGCATCTATGTGACCTGGAGGACATGGTTTCTTATTTTCCAATGAACATGAGGCAGCAGTGCTGAATTCTCTCTTTGTAAGTAAACTGTGGCCACTGGGGGCTAAGGGTATTCCCATGTGGACTGGGAAGCCATTTGGTCATCCTCCACTTTTCGTGGTGTTTCTTGCTGCTGCACTGGGACTTTGGCATTTGCTTCATGAAATAAAAGAAGTTCAACTGGGACACAGTTCTGGAGGCAATTCTTTCATGTGTGGTTGGTCAGGGTCTGCAGGAGAATGCACCAACCAGGTTTCTATCCCAAATAGCTTGGCCCCATGTCCATAGTAACCTGATTCTAAACATTGCCCGGAAACATCTCCATATAACCAGAAGCCTTTACATGGAAGGGTTTGCTGGCTTCACCATGTAAGTCACAAGCCATTTGGGATCCAATGGCAGATCCACATGGCCCCACCACAAATTTTTTATCACACACCTGCCTACCACTGCTCTAGGCCCACTACTCAGCAGGTTCCAACATATTGGCATCTCTGTTCTACACCATTTTCATGAAACCCACTCAATCAAGGCACTGTCTTGCATATTTACGATCAGCAACAGGACATCCAAAGTTTCTCCAGTGCCACCTGGTCATGGGAATTTCAAAAATTTCATGGTATTTATCTAGGCATTTTTCAAGGATGACGTTGCAGGCACTGTGGGTTTCAATTCATTCAGGAACCTTTAAATGGTGAGGAAGCTCATTTCAATGAATGCTCTGTAGAACTCTCACAGGCAAGGCTTCCCAAAGAGTGGCCAAAATGTCACATGAAGCCAGGCCTATTGAGGTCTACAATGTGACGTCCATGGGTGTTGTGACTCTCAACAATGGCTGACAAGTCTTTCAGAATTAAATCATGTGATCTTCTGGCTGAGATACCCAGGGCTCTGTGGAAAGCCACCCTGGGCCTAGATCTCAGTTTCCAAGGGTGATTCTCATGGGTGGACTCCTAAAATCCCAACAAAATTCATGGCAATACTTCTCTGAATTCAGTCTCTAAGGGGAATCACACCAGAGTTCAAGCCCAGGTGGTCCCAGTCATGTCTTCCAACCGGACACAAATGACCAAAATTAAAACCAAAACCCTCCCATATGGCCCTCATCTTCTTCCATATAGACACTAATCACAACCTCTGGCTGAAGGTTTCCATGAGTGGCGGAGTCCAAGAGAGTGTCCAAAATAACTCCCTTGCCCCTCATTGGCATAAATTCAGGGTGGTCTGGACACCCTTCATGTGAAACAGGAGTGATCAAATATGCTAGACGTTAATACTTCTATGCTTCTCCAATTTGTGGAAAACTGAGTGTCAGGTATATATTTTTATGTGATTTGCAGTCATGAGAAAACACAAGCTCCTCTGCAGGTCTTTGAAGAACCCATTTGACCCAAAGGATCCCTATTCTCACTTGATGGAGTTCAAGAACTTTAAAGAGGAAGGGGACAGACTTCATCCACAAGGACTGCATTTTGGCCATTTTGGTTTTGGATGCACACATGGGATCTCTCTTTACATCCACCACGTGCTGAGTATCTAAGCCACAACCTCACACAGGGCCAAGAGGCTGATTCAGACACATCCCTTTTCAAAGCAATTAAGCAAAGAGCCACAGGTGATCCATATTCATTTCCATTTGAAAACTGTTTTCTTCAGGCTTCACAAAGGGGTGGCATGAGGCAAAGACCTTCCTGACATTCAGGGCAACAGAACATTAGGTTAGCAAACGGCCCAAAGCAGTGTTTCTCCACTGAGACTTTCCTGGTCACACTGATATCTGAATTTTCTGAGACTCTCGCCATTCCCTTCAGCTATCCAGTACATGGCCATGTCACAGAGCTTGGAGGTGGTACATAACTTGGTCACAAAATCATGAGCCTATTCTGGAGAGTGGCCAGAATTCAGGAAGAAAACAGGAACTTAGGAAGATAGCAGGTGTTACCCATCCATAAGGCAAGCCGCATTCCTTTCATACATTGGGCAGAAAGAATTCTGGTAAGCTTTCTACTAGCCTGGACACATCCTTTGATGCATTGCATTCTCTTTTCTAATGTCTACAACCATGGACACAGTGGGATACACAGACATAAAAACACTCGCCTTGTCAAATCACTTGTTAGAAATCGTCCACTCCAAACCAAACAAACTGCCTTTCCTACCTATTCTCAGAACATGAGACAAAATCACAAACACACACTCACACCCACAAATTCACCTCCTTTCCCAAAGTAGGTCTCTGACTATCGGGTGTGACCTCTGACTGGTGGGCCGTACTATGTTCCCATCAAATGGCCTGTTCTGTCTCAGATCTGGTTTCTTTGGCCAACTCTGTGAAGTTGTCAGGAGACAACGGTGAGCCACTTCCTGCTTACTCAGGAAAGGCCACTCTTCAGAGCTTTCCTGGCATTTGGCCATCCTCACATCAGTAGATACCAAGAAAGACTGACTCTGTCTTTGGTAAATCAAAAGAAGTGAGACCACTGGGACTGGGCCTGGGACTAGATTTGTGTGCCTGGATGCCTGTATCCCAAGTTCAGAGAGTTCCATCACCAAGAATGTGAGGTGAGGTCACTTCCTTCAGGAACTGAATGAGGTCAATGCCTTGGCAAGCACGTTGTCCTAACATTTGCTTCCAAAGGTCCCATGAAATGGAGGCTGTCCCTAATTCCTTTGACACTTTCACAAGTTAGAATGGTATATCAAACATTGGTAACCAGGAACAGCTCTCCACAGAGGCCTCGTTTGGTCCTTCTTCTCTACATAAAGAAGAGAGAGGCTGATTCAGACACATCCCTTCATGCTGACCAGGTTGTTTGCAATGAAAGATGACTTTTGCTCTCTCAGTTCCTTCATAGGTGTCTACAACTTCTTTAGGGATCATTTGCGCATAGACCTTTGAGTTTCTCAGCAGTTGGAAGATCCCCTAAATTCCTGTATTTTAAGACCAACTCTGTCCTTGCTCTTCTCTAAAGTTAGATTGAGGGAACAGTGTATGGTTAGGGTTAATAACAGGTTTGATTTGGAATAGAAATCATTCTGCTGGATGAATAATGGTATTGGGAACCTGCGATATTTTCAAGAATATATAGGTAAAATATATGAATCTGAAAACAAAAATCTAGGTAAGATTTGAAGCCCAGAAGGGCATTGGGCTTTTGATTGGGTATTAAGCATAGGACCTTGTAACTTGGATGATTGATTTTCAAAGAGAACTTCCAGTCAAAATGGATAGTCAGTAGTATTAGGAAGATAGTCGGTATGTTTATAAAGGAGAGTGAGTATAGGATTTGGACCAAAAGTTCTTTAGCTATAGGGTTTCGGGTATTGAGTGAATGTAAATGTCAGCACATGTGAAGAATTAATCACAATGATGAACTGGGGAAAATATGTAGGAATGCAGATATCAATAGAAACTTTAGGAAATCTGGCAAAGTATAGTCGGTAGTGAAATGTTAATAAAATAGATTCTTGTCACTTCCTGTTTTACTGTATGCTTAATAAAACACTGTTGAAATCTTGAGAAGTGATTTCTAATCTTTTTCCCAGAATGTGCTGTCCCCAACTGCCAAACTTCAGAATGTACTCCCTCACCCAGTTGCACGCAAACTGCTCACCCGCCCAGGCCCATCAATAAACTTTCCTCCCTGCCCTCTTCAAGGAAAGTATATAAGCTCTGCTTAAGCTGTTCTCAGGGTTCTCTGCTCTATTCAAATGAGCTCTGAGCCCCAGCATGCTGGACCCCCAATAAACCCTTTGTTTTTGCATGAGAGAGTCTCTTGGTGGTCTCTTCCCCCAATGCTCTTCCGATATTTATATATGGAGGTTCCACCGAAATCCAGCAGTGGTGAACGAGAGACCCCAATGGGCTACTCTCAGGGTAAGTAAGGCACCTCTTTCTGGTTTCAGGTTTCAGGTTAGGGCTTGGCAAAATGGCTGTCGATGAAGTGTGTGAGCTCTCTTTGATGGTGGCTGGCAGACGTGTCACAGAGCCACAAGCCAAGTCCCTGGGGGACGCCACAGAGGACTCGGGAATCAAGGAATAATAGTCTCCTCGACTCAGTGATACTTTGTTTCAGATTCGGTATTGCCAGCCCATCGGGTTTTGCCACCTGCTCAGTCTTGGTCTCAGTGTTGGACGTCCATTGCCTGTCTTTATTGTTTTCTCTTGTCTGTGTCCTGTGTCGTTGCTTTTACTGTTTGTGTATCTTTCATTATGGGACAGATCACTTCAATGCCTCTGTCCCTGACCCTTGATCTATGGACCAAAGTCCGCTTAAGGGCTCAGAATGTTTCTTTTTTAGTAAAACGCTGGACCTGGCAGACTCTGTGTGCCACAGAATGGCCCACCTTTGGATTCGGATGGCCCCTAGAAGGATCTTTCTACTTCCCACTAATTTAAAAAGACAGAGATATTGTCTTACAGCCAGGGCCACATAGCCATACTGATAAACAGGAATATACCTTAACTTGGCAGGACCTCTGCAAATCTCCTCCTCCGTGGGTGAAGCCTTTCCTTGCTGTGTCCCCTTTCCTACTCCTTCCCCCACGATCTCTCAACCCCTCTGCTCCTCCTCCTCCTCCACCCTCTGTTCTCCCTGAGTCACAAGATTTGACTCTACTGGACTCTCATCCCCCTCCTTATCTTCTACCCTTGTCCCACAACCCCCAACACCCTCTAAGTGATTCTCCAGCTGCTGACTCAGCCTCTCCGCAATTGGAGGACGCTAAGCCAGCCCAGGGCCCTCCAGATAACTCCCCTGCGTCACACACAGCCCCTCCTCCCCTGGAGGAAGCTGGAGTTGCTAAAGGAACTCGCCGGTGGCAAATGATTGAAAACCCTGGAACTCCCGTGTTGCTTCCCTCCATCCCTAAGGACCAATGATTGACGATGGCCATAGGGAAAAAAATGCAAGCCTACCAGTATTGGCCTTCTCCTCTTCAGACCTATATAAATGGAAAAATAACAATGCCCCTTTTACCGAGGACCCAACCTGGCTCTCAGGTCTGGTGAAGTCATTGATGTTTTCACACCAACCTACTTGAGATGACTGCCAACAACTCCTAGGGACTCTCTTCATGACAGAGGAACAAAAGAGAATCATCCTGGATGCTAGAAAAAAGTATCCTCGGACCAAATGCGTGACCGACAAAACTTCCCAATATATTCAAAGCCGGCTTTCTCTTGAAACGACCCAACTGGGACCCCAACACCTTTGAAGGTAGGGAGCATCTGTCCACTTATCGCCGGGCTCTAATAGTGGGTATCTTAGTGGCCGCTAGGTGACCAACTAATTTGGCCAAGGTAAGAGAGATTATTTAAGGGCCTGATGAATCTCCTTCTATGTTCTTAGAGATAATTATGTAGGCATATAAGAGACATACTCCTTTCGATCCTCAGGCAGAGGATCAAAAGGCATCTGTCACAATGGCCTTTATTGGGAAAGCTGCCCTGGATATTAAAAGAAAGTTACAATGCTTAGATGGATTACAAGATATGACTTTGAGGGATTTATTCAGAGAACCCGAGAAGGTATACTTTAAGAGAGAAACTGAGGAAGAGAAGGGAGCTGAGTGAGGATAAAAGAAACAAAAGACAGACTAAGGCATTGACTAAGGTCCTGGTCACAACAACAAATAGGCCAGAAATTAAGAAACAGAGAGACAGGAAGGGATACCTGGGCACACACTAGAGGCCACCCCTGGCCTCAGATCAATGTGCCTACTCTAAAGAAAAAGGACACTGGGCCAAAGAGTGCCCTAGAAAGAGACAGCCATGCCAGCCAGATATTCTGACTCTGGAGTAATACTAAGAAAGTCCGGGCTCAGATCCTCTCCCTGACCTCAAGGTAACTTTTGAAGTGGAGGGGAACACAATAAACTTTGAAGTAGATGCAGGGTGAATATACTCAGCCCGTAAGGCCTTTCATTTGCTTCCTTTTTGATCAAACAAAAGACTATTGTCATTGGTGGCCTGAGATATATAATGGGTGCCCCTATTGGTCATGCATGTTCCATGATGAACGTGGTAGCTATTCTTACCACTCATTTGGTTACCCTGAAGGGTGGACTTCTAGTTACATAAAGTGGCATAAAGGCTCTTCATCCAGTAACAATGGATGGTATACTTTAGATAAACCTGACCCCAAGGCCAAACGATGGGGCTATGTTGAGTTTGCTGTCTATGCTCGGACAACCTCAGTCAGACCCACAGGGTGGATGACTATTGGCCGCACCCTGATTACGCAACCTAAGGCAACCATCCAGGTAGTCGAACACATTAAGGACTCAGAATCAAAACTTCGAGATCATATCCATAGCTCATCCAAAAAGGATTCAGAGCCTTCAACCCTCTCAGGTCCCCCTCCCACATGGCTCAATTTGCTACACCAAACTTTTTGATTATTAAACTCCACCCCTCTTTCTGTGCCTACTTCTCAGTGCTTTCTCTGTGCTTCACTTAGTCGTCCACTTCTAGCAGCAGTCCCATTAGCGGCAGGAAATATTCCAGCAAAACCCTACAATTTCTCTAAAAAGGACAACCCCTACATGTGACACGTATCCCACTGTGGGAAAGTTATTCCACCAATACATTATTTCCTTTCATCTGTTTCCACCTGCCAATAATGAATCCTTTACCCATTTGTTCCTTGAGCTACAGCACTCCATAGAGCCCTGTGTTTATGCAACCTGGACATTTCCTCTGGTGTAATGGTTCTTTAAGTACCTCAACCATCAATGTCTCTGGCGCCTGTTTCTTGGTTACTGTAGTTCCTCAGCTATCTTTGTATACTCCCATCGAATTCTGACAGTTGGCCCTACCTTCCCGCACCCGTAGGGTAGTCTTTCTGCCGGTTCTGGTAGGCCTCATTTTAACAACCTCAGTGACGGGTCTCAGACTCTCTGGTGGAGCTATAGGTCATGCTCTATGGGATCCAATGACCTTCAACAAAAACTGCAGGAAACACTCAATACCATGGCTGAGTCTCTGGGTTCCTTGCAGCGGCAGGTTACTTCATTGGCACAAGTGGCTTTACAGAACCAAAGGGCAATTGATCTTCTCACTGCAGAAAAAGGGGTTACATGCCTATTCCTCAGAGAGGAATTTTGCTATTATGTTAATGAATCTGGGCTAATTAAAAAAAATGTTGTTAAATTGCAGGAATTATCGACCCAATTGCTCAAACCTACCTCCTCCAATCCCATAACGGGGTTCTTCCAATCCTATCTTGCCATGTACTTACTACATATCTTGGGTCCCCTTATTTGGATGCTCCTTTTTTGTGCTCTCTTGCCCTGCATAATGAAGTGCCTTCAAACCCAACTGCATAAAATTCCTAATCAAACTTTCAACCAGCTTTTGCTTAGTCACTACCAGCCTCTGATGACCGATGAATCCCCAACATCTCCAAGAGAACAGTTCACTCAGTGATGAAGCTCACTACCAGGCACGATGGAATGCAACGGGTATTAGACAGCAGGAGACAACGAGCTCGGAGAACCTCTTAATCTGCCATCCTGGATTCATAGTCTTTACCACCTTCTAAGCTTTCTCATGGCCCTTGGCCTCTTCTATGTCAGTCCCCCCACATGGAACTTCTGCCAAAAATTGACATTTGCTTTAATTTTTATCTTCATTCTGTTTTTATTCGCTCTGATCTTCTTCAGGTGCTGGCGACACCATGTCCAGGCAACGCTTCCAGTATTTCCTTGAGTCTCTGTTACAGGACCAGTGGCTGATACCAACAATCTCTTCCATCCAGGACTGGTTCCATGCCATCGACATCTTTGGCTTCAGGGAACATTCATTGACTTCACCCCTATGAAAATAGCTGTCTATAGCCACTGGGTTTTATTTCTGGCTGCCATGATATCCCCATACCTGCCCCCTGAGCATTCCTCCACTTCTCTTTCTAGGCCCCACACCAGCCCCACACAGCAGGAAGCAGCCAGATCTGACAAACGACGCCCCACTTCCTAAGAAAACAAAAAGGGTGGAATGTTGGGAAAAGAATAAATGGCAGCCATACCGCAGAGAAAAACCCCAACATGGCGCCTAAGGACTTCTTCTTCCTACCTTCTTCATTTCTGCAGTGGTGCAAAAAGTTCCCGCCCTTGTGAACTCTCCCGCCAGCGCCAATTTCAAATCTCGCTTGTGGGGAACCTTAGCCCCAATTAGAACTAATTCCTGGGCTCTGGAGCTGATATTTGAAAGAACTTGTCAATAAACGGGTTGCTGCCATTTATCTAAGCCATACCATCTCCCCCTTAGTTCTATATAAGCACACAGCTTTTAGCAATAAAATTGGAATTCTCCCGGTGAAGTGTCATTGCGTGGGGAATTATTTCACTCATGTTCAGCAACAGGATATCCAAAGGTTCTCCAGTGCCACCTGGTAATGGGAATTTCAGAAATTTGATAGTATTTATTTAGCCATTTTTGAAGGATGAAGTTGGAGTCACTGTGCGTTTCAATTAATGCAGGAACCATTATGTGGTGAGGAAGCTCATTTAAATGAAATCTCTGGAGAAATCTCACAGGCAAGGCTTCCCAAAAAGTGGCCAAAAGGTCACATGAAGCCAGGATCATTGAGGTCTACAATATGAGTTCCATTTGTGTTTAGACTCTCAATTATGGCTGCCAAGTCTTTCAAAATAAAATCATGTGATATCCTGGCTGAGATTCTCACTGCACTGTGGAAAGACACCCTGGCCCTCGATCTCAGTTTTCAAGGGCGCATCTCATGCGTGGCCTCCTAAAATCCCAACACATTTCATGGCAATACTTCTTTGAGGTAAATTCCAGAACTCAGTCTCTAAGAGGAATCATGCCAGAATTCAAGCCCAGGTGGATCCAGTTATCTCTTCCAACCACCAAACAAATGACCACAATTAAAACCAAACACTCCCACATGGCCCTCATCTTCTTCCATATAGACACTTATCATAACCTCTGGCTGGAGTTTTTCATGAGGGGTGCAGCCCAAGACAGTGTCAAAAATAAGCTGCCTTGCCCCTCATTTGCCTAAAGTCAAGGTGGCCTGGACACCCATCCGGTGAACCAGGAGTGATCAGATAGGCCAGCTGTTAATACTGCTCTGCATCTCCAATTTGAGGCCTACTGACTGTCAGTTATAGATTCTTTATATGATTTGGAGCCATGAGAAAACCCAAAAACCTATGGGTTAGCCTCTGCAGGGCTGTGCATAACTCATTTGAACCAAAGGATCCGTATTTTCACTTGATGGTGGTCAGGAACCTTACAAATGAATGCGAGAGACTTCATTCACAATAATTGCTCTTTTGGCCATTTTGGTTTTGGATGCACACATGGGATCTCTCTTTACATCCATCAGGTGCTGAGAATCTAAGCCACAACCTCACACAGGGCCAAGAGGCTGATTCAGACACATCCCTTTCCAAAGCAATTAAGCAAAGAGCCACAGGTGATGCCCATTCATTTCCATTTGAAAACTGTTTTCTTCAGGCTTCACAAAGGGGTGGCCTGAGGCAAAGACGTTCCTGACATTCAGGGAAACAGAACAATTGATAAGCAAAAGGCCGAAAGCATGGTTTCTCCACTGAGACTTTCTTGGTCACACTGATATCTGAGTTTTCTGAGATGCTCGCCATTCCCTTCAGCTATCCAGGACATGGCAATGTCACAGAGCTTGGAGGTGGTACATATTTTGGACACAAAACCATGAGACTATTCTGGAGAGTGGTGAGAATTCTGGAAGAAACAGGAACTTAGGAAGGTAGCAGGTGTTGCCCATGGATAAGGCAAGCTGCAGTCCATTCATAAATTGGGCAGGATGAATGCCGGGAATCTTTCTACTATACAGGACATATCAATTGTTGCATTCTATTTTCTAATGTCTACAACCACGGACACAGTGGGATACACAGAAATAGAAACACTTGCCTTGTCCAACGACTTACTAGAAGAAGACCACTCCAAATCAAACAAACCGTCTTTCCTACCTATTATCAGATCATGAGACAAAACCACAAAATCACACCCACCCCACAAAGACACCTCCTTCCCCCATGTAACTCTGTGACTATCTGGAGTTTCCTCTGAGTGGTGGGCCATACTATGTTCCCCCAAAATGGCCTGTCCTATCTCAGATCTGGTCTCCTTGGCCAACTCTGTGAAGTTGTCAGGAGCCTGCGGTGAACCACTACCTACTTTCTCAGGAAAGGCCCCTATTCAGAGCTCTCCTGGTATTTGGCCATCCTCACATATGTAGGTACCAAGAAAGACTGACACTCTCCTTGGTAAATTCAAACAAGTGAGCCTACTGGGTCTGGGACTGGACTGGCTCCGGGTGCCTGGCTTCCTGGATCCCAAGTTAAGAGAGTTCCATCACCAAGGAAGTGAGGTAGATCACTTCTTCAGGAACTGAATGAGGTCATTGCCTTGACAACCACTTTATCCTAACAGTTGCTTTCAAGAGTCCCATGAGATGGAGGCTGCCCCTACTTCCTGTGACACTTTCACAAGTTAGAATGGTATATAAACCATGGGCACCCGGGAACAGCTCTCCACCTAGGACTGTTTTGGTCCATCTTCTCTACATTAAAAAGAGAGAGGCTGATACATACACATCCATTCATGCTGACAAGGTTGTTTGCCATTGAAGATGACTTTTCTCTCTCAGGTCTTTCGTAGCTGCCTACATCTTCTCAAGGGATCATTTCTGCATGGACCTTTGATGTTCTCAACAGGTGGAACATGCCCTACATTCCTGTATTTTAAGAGCAACCCTGTCCCTGCTGTTCTGTAAAGTTCGATTGAGAGAACAGTGTATGGTTTGAGTTAGTAACATGTTCAATTTGGGGTTAGGAATCCTTCTGCATGACGAATAATGGTATTGGGAAACTATGATACTTACAAGAATATATAGGTGAAATATAAGTATAAAAACAGAAATCTAGGGAAGATATGAAGTCCAGAAGGGCATTGGGCCCTTAATTGGCACACTTAGCTTTGAATTATTTTCTGCAAAAATGTCTCAGATAAATCTATATACAATGGCATAGGAGCTTGTACCTTGGATGATTGAATGTCGAATAGAACACCCACTCAAAAAGGGATTGTCGGTAGGATTAGAAAGATAGTCAGTAGGTTTACAAAGAAGAGTGAGAATAGGATTTAGACCAAAAGTTCTTAAGCAATAGGGTTTCAGGTAGACAGTGAATGTAAATGTCAGCACAAGTGAAGAGTCAGTCACAATGATGAACAGGGGAAAATATGTAGGAAAATAGATATAAATAGAGACATTACTAAATCAGGCAAAGTATAAAGTGAGTGATAGGATTAGACATTTTCAACAGGCTTGAGGTTGAATATATAATCTTAGGAAGAAACAAAAATGTAGTCACCATTAAGATTGACATTTGAGAGCATTAGGCCACCTGGACATGGAAGGTTTTAGTAATCCATGCTCACTTTCCATTTGGGCTCTGGTACAACCTTAAGGGTGACCTTTGATTTTTTTGTCCAGAATATTACTGTGATAAAATGTATATATAGATCAGGTGACATGAGTAATTCTTCCACCATTTTTTGAGGAATATTTTGAAAACGTATAAATTAGTATTGAGGGTAAAAATAGGTGTACCCTGTGTCTATGAATATAGAGATAATGCATGAATAGACCATACAGTTAATAAATAATATAACTGGTTCCACTTTAAATAATGTATTGAATTGATATCTGAAAATACATAAGAAATCATATATTGATATATAATCATTCATAACAACTAGTTATACGTCTAATTGTAATCCTAGGGTTATGGTTTATCATGAAGAGTGAGTGAGTTTTGCTTCAAAAGTGATTATGGAAATCAAAAATAATGTGTTTGGAAAGAAGTCTCATGAAAAGACCAGTTTGAAACATGGCGGAACACGTGTTTTCTGAAGCAGAAAGTGATTGAAAGTGAAATAAATGCCTATAAATTTGTGAACTTGTAGATGAAATATATATCCAATAATGTGCATAAACTGAAGAAATAGTAATGTACTAGTTTTGAATAAAAATGAACTTCAAAATACTTATCATGTCCCATAGGAATCTACTTGCATTGATGTGAAAATGGATCAGTTACTGTAGAAATATTAGGATTTATATGCACCATTCACTGAAGTTAGTTTTCAATACTAGGAAAAAAATACGTATATCAGGTGAATGAATATTTCTGAGAATAATCTTGTCAAAAAGTTGATTATAAATCCACATACATAATCATGAATGAATTTAGGGAGTGTATAATAAGACACATATATTAAATATTTTGAAATATCTGGAGAGAATATATATATATATATATATATATATATATATATATATATATATATATATCCACACACAGATTTTAAAAATTAGCAATATATATGCCAATCGAATTACACCGTGAAATATGAATCATCCACAGATCCAAAAATATTCATTTTACTGGATATGGATTTATGTATAACTTTTTTCAACTAGGAAGCTCACCCATAGGTTGAATTTTCAGGTCAAACAGCGTTTAAGAGGAGTGATCTCTTCTCACACTTTGTATCTGCCAAGTCATGTAACTCACAAGAATGTACGTGTGATACCAGGTAGGATTCTATATGTGCATATAAAAATACATGTGCTGAATAGAATACAGAGAAAGGGAGACAGGAATTCACATATTTGTTAACTTTAAAAGCACA
Organism: Callospermophilus lateralis; assembly: GCF_048772815.1. NCBI lineage: Eukaryota > Metazoa > Chordata > Mammalia > Rodentia > Sciuridae > Callospermophilus > Callospermophilus lateralis. The sequence goes on from NW_027515597.1 coordinate 43,592, forward strand.
TGGAAAACTATTTCAACAAAAAATTGACTAGATTTATAACTCCTACCCTATATAATGCAAAAGGCAAGTCCAAGTATACAACATGCCTCCTCTGAACTGCTTGTATTTCTATTCTGTTTCCGTAATTTTTCTCCATTATATTAGGATTAGTATTCAGAATCTAGCAGGGCATGTGTTAGTGTCAGGATTCAGTATTTCAAATGTAAAATAGAAAAATGAATCCAATGTGTATGCAAATATGTACTAAACAAAATCTTCCCACTCTCATCCAGAACAATTCCTTGACATTTTTTTTGCCCAAAGTAAGACACAATTAGAGGAGAAGAGTAATAAAATCTGTGAATAATATGCTCAGGAGTTTACAACCTTGGAAGTGGTAGAGGAGTTTCCCTAGTATGGGACAGGGTAAACACTCCATAAACATGGAGCTCTGCTGGCCTAAATACTTCTTGAGAAACTGCCTCTGAGTTTGGGCACTTGAAATATATGTTGTTGTCAGGAGCTTTAGCTTCTTTTTAGTGAGACTATCAAAGCTGTGTCTGCATCTATGTGACCTGGAGGACATGGTTTCTTATTTTCCAATGAACATGAGGCAGCAGTGCTGAATTCTCTCTTTGTAAGTAAACTGTGGCCACTGGGGGCTAAGGGTATTCCCATGTGGACTGGGAAGCGATTTGGTCATCCTCCACTTTTCGTGGTGTTTCTTGCTGCTGCACTGGGACTTTGGCATTTGCTTCATGAAATAAAAGAAGTTCAACTGGGACACAGTTCTGGAGGCAATTCTTTCATGTGTGGTTGGTCAGGGTCTGCAGGAGAATGCACCAACCAGGCTTCTATCCCACATAGCTTGGCCCCATGTCCATAGTAACCTGATTCTAAACATTGATCGGAAACATCTCCATATAAACAGAAGCCTTTACATGGAAGGGTTTGCTGGCTGCACCATGTAAGTCACAAGCCATTTGGGATCCAATGGCAGATCCACATGGCCCCACCACAAATTTTTTATCACACACCTGCCTACCACTGCTCTAGGCCCACTACTCAGCAGGTTCCAACATACTGGCATCTCTGTTCTACACCATTTTCATGAAACCCACTCAATCAAGGCACTGTCTTGCATATTTACGATCAGCAACAGGACATCCAAAGTTTCTCCAGTGCCACCTGGTCATGGGAATTTCAAAAATTTCATGGTATTTATCTAGGCATTTTTCAAGGATGACGTTGCAGGCACTGTGGGTTTCAATTCATTCAGGAACCTTTAAATGGTGAGGAAGCTCATTTCAATGAATGCTCTGTAGAACTCTCACAGGCAAGGCTTCCCAAAGAGTGGCCAAAATGTCACATGAAGCCAGGCCTATTGAGGTCTACAATGTGACGTCCATGGGTGTTGTGACTCTCAACAATGGCTGGCAAGTCTTTCAGAATTAAATCATGTGATCTTCTGGCTGAGATACCCAGGGCTCTGTGGAAAGCCACCCTGGGCCTAGATCTCAGTTTTCAAGGGTGATTCTCATGGGTGGACTCCTAAAATCCCAACAAAATTCATGGCAATTCTTCTCTGAATTCAGTCTCTAAGGGGAATCACACCAGAGTTCAAGCCCAGGTGGTCCCAGTCATGTCTTCCAACCGGACACAAATGACCAAAATTAAAACCAAAACCCTCCCATATGGCCCTCATCTTCTTCCATATAGACACTAATCACAACCTCTGGCTGAAGGTTTCCATGAGTGGCGGAGTCCAAGAGAGTGTCCAAAATAACTCCCTTGCCCCTCATTGGCGTAAATTCAGGGTGGTCTGGACACCCTTCATGTGAAACAGGAGTGATCAAATATGCTAGACGTTAATACTTCTATGCTTCTCCAATTTGTGGAAAACTGAGTGTCAGGTATATATTTTTATGTGATTTGCAGTCATGAGAAAACACAAGCTCCTCTGCAGGTCTTTGAAGAACCAATTTGACCCAAAGGATCCCTATTCTCACTTGATGGAGTTCAAGAACTTTAAAGAGGAAGGCGACAGACTTCATCCACAAGGACTGCTTTTTGGCCATTTTGGTTTTGGATGCACACATGGGATCTTTCTTTACATCCACCACGTGCTGAGTATCTAAGCCACAACCTCACACAGGGCCAAGAAGCTGATTCAGACACATCCCTTTTCAAAGCAATTAAGCAAAGAGCCACAGGTGATCCATATTCATTTCCATTTGAAAACTGTTTTCTTCAGGCTTCACAAAGGGGTGGCATGAGGCAAAGACCTTCCTGACATTCAGGGCAACAGAACATTAGGTTAGCAAACGGCCCAAAGCAGTGTTTCTCCACTGAGACTTTCCTGGTCACACTGATATCTGAATTTTCTGAGACGCTCGCCATTCCCTTCAGCTATCCAGTACATGGCCATGTCACAGAGCTTGGAGGTGGTACATAACTTGGTCACAAAATCATGAGCCTATTCTGGAGAGTGGCCAGAATTCAGGAAGAAAACAGGAACTTAGGAAGATAGCAGGTGTTACCCATCCATAAGGCAAGCCGCATTCCTTTCATACATTGGGCAGAAAGAATTCTGGTAAGCTTTCTACTAGCCTGGACACATCCTTTGATGCATTCTCTTTTCTAATGTCTACAACCATGGACACAGTGGGATACACAGACATAAAAACACTCGCCTTGTCAAATCACTTGTTAGAAATCGTCCACTCCAAACCAAACAAACTGCCTTTCCTACCTATTCTCAGAACATGAGACAAAATCACAAACACACACTCACACCCACAAATTCACCTCCTTTCCCAAAGTAGGTCTCTGACTATCGGGTGTGACCTCTGACTGGTGGGCCGTACTATGTTCCCATCAAATGGCCTGTTCTGTCTCAGATCTGGTTTCCTTGGCCAACTCTGTGAAGTTGTCAGGAGACAACGGTGAGCCACTTCCTGCTTACTCAGGAAAGGCCACTCTTCAGAGCTTTCCTGGCATTTGGCCATCCTCACATCAGTAGATACCAAGAAAGACTGACTCTGTCTTTGGTAAATCAAAAGAAGTGAGACCACTGGGACTGGGCCTGGGACTAGATTTGTGTGCCTGGATGCCTGTATCCCAAGTTCAGAGAGTTCCATCACCAAGAATGTGAGGTGAGGTCACTTCCTTCAGGAACTGAATGAGGTCAATGCCTTGGCAAGCACGTTGTCCTAACATTTGCTTCCAAAGGTCCCATGAAATGGAGGCTGTCCCTAATTCCTTTGACACTTTCACAAGTTAGAATGGTATATCAAACATTGGTAACCGGGAACAGCTCTCCACAGAGGCCTCGTTTGGTCCTTCTTCTCTACATAAAGAAGAGAGAGGCTGATTCAGACACATCCCTTCATGCTGACCAGGTTGTTTGCAATGAAAGATGACTTTTGCTCTCTCAGTTCCTTCATAGGTGCCTACAACTTCTCTAGGGATCATTTGCGCATAGACCTTTGAGTTTCTCAGCAGTTGGAAGATCCCCTAAATTCCTGTATTTTAAGACCAACTCTGTCCTTGCTCTTCTCTAAAGTTAGATTGAGGGAACAGTGTATGGTTACGGTTAATAACAGGTTTGATTTGGAATAGAAATCATTCTGCTGGATGAATAATGGTATTGGGAACCTGCGATATTTTCAAGAATATATAGGTAAAATATATGAATCTGAAAACAAAAATCTAGGTAAGATTTGAAGCCCAGAAGGGCATTGGGCCCTTGATTGGGTATTAAGCATAGGACCTTGTAACTTGGATGATTGATTTTCAAAGAGAACTTCCAGTCAAAATGGATAGTCAGTAGTATTAGGAAGATAGTCGGTATGTTTATAAAGGAGAGTGAGTATAGGATTTGGACCAAAAGTTCTTTAGCTATAGGGTTTCGGGTATTGAGTGAATGTAAATGTCAGCACATGTGAAGAATTAATCACAATGATGAACTGGGGAAAATATGTAGGAATGCAGATATCAATAGAGACTTTAGGAAATCTGGCAAAGTATAGTTGGTAGTGAAATGTTAATAAAATAGATTCTTGTCACTTTCTGTTTTTCTGTATGCTTAATAAAACACTGTTGAAATCTTGAGAAGTGATTTCTAATCTTTTTCCCAGAATGTGCTGTCCCCAACTGCCAAACTTCAGAATGTACTCCCTCACCCAGTTGCACGCAAACTGCTCACCCGCCCAGGCCCATCAATAAACTTTCCTCCCTGCCCTCTTCAAGGAAAGTATATAAGCTCTGCTTAAGCTGTTCTCAGGGTTCTCTGCTCTATTCAAATGAGCTCTGAGCCCCAGCATGCTGGACCCCCAATAAACCCTTTGTTTTTGCATGAGAGAGTCTCTTGGTGGTCTCTTCCCCCAATGCTCTTCCGATATTTATATATGGAGGTTCCACCGAAATCCAGCAGTGGTGAACGAGAGACCCCAATGGGCTACTCTCAGGGTAAGTAAGGCACAACTTTCTGGTTTCAGGTTTCAGGTTAGGGCTTGGCAAAATGGCTGTCGATGAAGTGTGTGAGCTCTCTTTGATGGTGGCTGGCAGACGTGTCACAGAGCCACAAGCCAAGTCCCTGGGGGACGCCACAGAGGACTCGGGAATCGAGGAATAATAGTCTCCTCGACTCAGTGATACTTTGTTTCAGATTCGGTATTGCCAGCCCATCGGGTTTTGCCACCTGCTCAGTCTTGGTCTCAGTGTTGGACGTCCATTGTCTGTCTTTATTGTTTTCTCTTGTCTGTGTCCTGTGTCGTTGCTTTTACTGTTTGTGTATCTTTCATTATGGGACAGATCACTTCAATGCCTCTGTCCCTGACCCTTGATCTATGGACCAAAGTCCGCTTAAGGGCTCAGAATGTTTCTTTTTCAGTAAAACGCTGGACCTGGCAGACTCTGTGTGCCACAGAATGGCCCACCTTTGGATTCGGATGGCCCCTAGAAGGATCTTTCTACTTCCCACAAATTTAAAAAGACAGAGATATTGTCTTACAGCCAGGGCCACATAGCCATACTGATAAACAGGAATATACCTTAACTTGGCAGGACCTCTGCAAATCTCCTCCTCCGTGGGTGAAGCCTTTCCTTGCTGTGTCCCCGTTCCTACTCCTTCCCCCACGATCTCTCAACCCCTCTGCTCCTCCTCCTCCTCCACCCTCTGTTCTCCCTGAGTCACAAGATTTGACTCTACTGGACTCTCGTTCCCCTCCTTATCTTCTACCCTTGTCCCACAACCCCCAACACCCTCTAAGTGATTCTCCAGCTGCTGACTCAGCCTCTCCGCAATTGGAGGAAGCTAAGCCAGCCCAGGGCCCTCCAGATAACACCCCTGCGTCACACACAGCCCCTCCTCCCCTGGAGGAAGCTGGAGTGCTAAAGGAACTCGCTGGTGGCAAATGATTGAAAACCCTGGAACTCCCGTGTTTCTTCCCTCCATCCCTAAGGACCAATGATTGACGATGGCCATAGGGAAAAAATGCAAGCCTACCAGTATTGGCCTTCTCCTCTTCAGACCTATATAAATGGAAAAATAACAATCCTCCTTTTACCGAGGACCCAACCTGGCTCTCAGGTCTGGTGAAGTCATTGATGTTTTCACACCAACCTACTTGAGATGACTGCCAACAACTCCTAGGGACTCTCTTCATGACAGAGGAACAAAAGAGAATCCTCCTGGATGCTAGAAAAAAGTATCCTCGGACCAAATGCGTGACCGACAAAACTTCCCAATATATTCAAAGCCGGCTTTCTCTTGAAACGACCCAACTGGGACCCCAACACCTTTGAAGGTAGGGAGCATCTGTCCACTTATCGCCGGGCTCTAATAGTGGGTATCTTAGTGGCCGCTAGGTGACCAACTAATTTGGCCAAGGTAAGAGAGATTATTTAAGGGCCTGATGAATCTCCCTCTATGTTCCTAGAGATAATTATGTAGGCATATAAGAGACATACTCCTTTCGATCCTCAGGCAGAGGATCAAAAGGCATCTGTCACAATGGCCTTTATTGGGAAAGCTGCCCTGGATATTAAAAGAAAGTTACAATGCTTAGATGGATTACAAGATATGACTTTGAGGGATTTAGTCAGAGAACCCGAGAAGGTATACTTTAAGAAAGAAACTGAGGAAGAGAAGGGAGCTGAGTGAGGATAAAAGAAACAAAAGACAGACTAAGGCATTGACTAAGGTCCTGGTCACAACAACAAATAGGCCAGAAACTAAGAAACAGAGAGACAGGAAGGGATACCTGGGCACACACTAGAGGCCACCCCTGGCCTCAGATCAATGTGCCTACTCTAAAGAAAAAGGACACTGGGCCAAAGAGTGCCCTAGAAAGAGACAGCCATGCCAGCCAGATATTCTGACTCTGGAGTAATACTAAGAAAGTCCGGGCTCAGATCCTCTCCCAGACCTCAAGGTAACTTTTGAAGTGGAGGGGAACACAATAAACTTTGAAGTAGATGCAGGGGGAATATACTCAGCCCGTAAGGCCCATTGGGCCCTCTACCGAATAAAAGGTCTCTAATTCAAGAGTCTAACAGAAGTAAATATCGGGCTTTGACAACTACGAGGACCATGGACCAGGGAAAAGGAAAAATCCATCACTCCTTCCTAGTAATCCCAGAATGCCTGGCCCCATTGATGGGCAGAGTTCTGCTCACCAAGCTCTGGGCCAAAATAACTTTTAACCCTGAAGGCCCTCAAGTGGAATTTTTTAATTCTTCAGTAACTACTCCTATAATCATGGCTCTAACTATGTCAGTAGCAAATGTTCATCAACTCATTCACCTTTGTTCAAAGAAACTGCATTCATTCGTGAAAGATCAAGAACACAGTTTTCCACTAACCTACTCACAGCAAAAGGAAATAACTGAATGGGTAACAAAAGCCTGTCAGGTCCATTAATTGGTTAAAGCTTACACTTCCAAGCTTCCTGCAGGAAAGCACCTATGAGGAACCAGACGAGGACAATTCTGGGAAGTGGACTTTACTGAAATTAAGCCAGTAAGGTATGGACTTAAATAACTCCTAGTCTTTGAACATACATTTTCAGGATGTATTGAAGCCTTCCCCACACACACAAAAAAAAGAAATAAAAAAGAAGAAAAAAGAAACATTGCAAATGGTTGTAAAGAAGATCCTGGAAGATATTTATTCTCCCCTTGACGACCAGTAGTCTTAACCCTAATCAGCCCCTTAAGCTGCGATGGCTGATCACAAATCCTACTGGACACGAAGTATGGCCTATCTCGAATACAGCCCCCTTACGAACCTGGTGGCCATCTCTCCACCCAGTCATTTGTCAGCTGGCTATAGGTCTTTCCTATTGGGATATCCCTGATTAACAGGATCCCACTAAAATTCCATTAAATCCCTTCCGTACCATAGATAATGGAAACAAACATTATAGATGTAGGGACACGTGAACCAGATGCAGGTTGGCTAGCCTAGATTACTATGTTTGCCCGGCAGACTATCAAAGTCACAAACAGTCACGGCTGTGGGGGGGGGGATAGCAGACTTCTATTGTAAGTCATGGGGATGTGAGCATACAGGGACTGTCAGATGGAACCCAAACTCCTCATCAAATTCTGTACACAGCATTGGCCATATTACGAATTAGATAACCAAAACCGATGGCCCCCAGAGGGGTCTCTAGATCCTCAAATTCTGTGTGACCTTTTTAACTTCTGCAAGTGCTCAAAAGGGTGAATGGAGATTTTGCTATGTGGAGGCCTTCTCTCTCCTTTGCTCACATCCTGAACTATGCTTCTCCAATAGATGCTCACCCTCAGCCTTGTGCTCCAGACTCTCTGCTGTCACTCCCACCTCAGCAACTTGATTTCTCCCCTCCAATATCTAGATCAAAAACCCAAATCTCGACTGGTTCTCAGACCATTGCTCCCTTGCTGAGGTTGCAGGTACTGAGGTACCACTCCATTCACTCACTCCTCTCCTCTCCTGTCAGTGCCCGCACCGGGTCCCACCCAGTCCTCTTACCACCTAATGCAAAGCTCAAACCCGCTGAGAAGAATCCTCAGACCCTAATACAAGAAAATGAAAATGGCCTTTAATGTTGCTTTGTCATCACTAAAAACAGGTTACTAAGAATTTAAAGTCCCTCACAGGCTTTTTGGAATCTCACTCCCGTCTCCCCCTCTGTTCTATCTGTTCTACTGCTCAAGTTTTTGTTGCTATTAAGATCCCAAAGCCCTCTCCCAATATTCTTTTACATCTCTCCTTCCTCATTCTCAGATCCACAGAGCTGCTCTTATCCCTGCCTTCCAAATTGTCCCCCTCTGTACCAGGCCCACAGAAAAGTCTTAACTGACCTTCTCCAGAAGTCTTCACCATGGCTGATTTAGGACTTTCAGCAAAAGAATCCCGATAAAAGAGTTCACTGTAGATAAACTTCCTATTTTTGTGTTGCCCTGGTCTCCTTGGCAACTGGCTAAAAAATTAAGCACTCCTGATCTAGACACAACCTTACTAGTTTTTCACAAAATATTTGAAAAAAAGGCCTCTGGCCTTGAGCTGGGGCTTCACAGAGATGGCTACATTTCTAAGATAAAGAAGTTACAAACTGGGCTGTATGGAAACAGCTGGAAGGGGGAAAAAAAGAAAGGGAAGACACCCCCACCCAGGTGTCCTTGAAAAGTTAACTTGCCCAAACTGAGGAAAAAACAGAAACAAAAACTGCTTTTTGTGAACTTCTGCAGACTGTGAACTTCTGAGCCCCTTCCCTTACGTGTTGGGTACAAAATTCTGAAACTACGTAACTTGGGTTTCAGGGGATTAATTGATTACAACAGAAGCAATGCCCTCTGAATCTGGTTGAAACCAAAAAAGACGTTTCCGTGTCTTTGGTGCTATCTTAGGTGCCTTGCCTTGTCCGTCCCTACAACAGTATAATTCTATATACTTAAACATTGTTTATGTTTTCATGAAATGGTCAACAGATGTGATTAATTGTGAAATGGTGCAGATGTTTCCCAGAGTGCTCTATCATGACGCAGGTTCATCTGAAGATCAAAGAGGGGGACATACAACCCGGTTCCGCTGGGAACATATGTCCCTCACCTTAGCCATTCTATTACGAATAGGAGTTGCTGCAGGGTTGGGCACAAGAACCACTGCTCTGGTCCATGGGACACAACAAGTGACCCAATTAGAAGAAGCAATAGATCAAAACTTAAAGATTTTAGAAACCTCCATCACAGCTTTGCAGGAATCTTTAACCTCTCTCTCTGAAGTTGTTTTACAGAACAGTCGAGGGTTGGACCTCCTTTTCATGACAGAGGGGGGCCTTTGTGCTTCATTGAGGGAAGAATGTTGTTTTTATGTCGACAATACTGGAGTTGTAAAAAAATCTATGAGTAAATTAAAAAGATGCCTTGAAGAGCAACAACGAAAGAGAGAGAGGCACAGAAAGGGTAGTTTGAGTCTTTTTTTACACAGTCCCCCTGGTTAATTACGTTTTTATCAACCCTGGCCGGTCCAATAATAATCCTCATATTATTACTAACTATAAAACCCTGTTTCCTCAACCATGTAATTTCTTTTCTCCAAGCTCAAATTGGACAAATTAAAATTATGGTAATACCCCACTAGCAGACATAGAATGTGACACCCCACAAAGATCACTTTTATGATTAAAAGTAGCCAGAAAAAGAAGTGGGGAATGAAAGGTTAATAAAATATGTACTTGTCACTTCCTGTTTTTCTGTACACTTAACGAAACACTGTTGAAATCTTGAGAACTCTTTGCTAAACTTGTTGCCAGAATGTGCTGTCCCCAATTGCCAAACTGCAGAATCTACTCCCTCAGCCGGTTGAATAGAAACCTGAACTGTACTTGGATCATTGAATGTAGAAGAGAACATCCATTCAAAAAGTTATAGTCAGTTGGATTAGAAAGATAGTCGGTAAGTTTAGGAAGAAAAGTGAGTATAGGATTTGGAACAAAAGTTCTTTAGCAATAGGGTTTTGGTTAGAGAGTCAATGTAAACGTCAACACAAGTGAAGAGTCAGTCACAATGATGCACAGGGCAAAATATGTAGGAAAGCAGATATCAATAGAGACATTAGGAAATCAGAAAAAGAATAAAGTGAGTGATGGGATTAGATATTTTCAACAGGGTTGAGGATGAATATATGAGCTTAGGATAAAACAAATATGAAGTCAACAATAGGATTGACATTTGATAGCATTAGCGTAGCCCAAGACAGTGTCCAAAATAAGCTCTGTTGCCCCTCATTTGCCTAAATTCCCAGTGGCCTGTACACCCTTCCTGTGTACCAGGAGTGATCAAATAGGCCTGCCGTTAATACTGCTCTGCTTCTCCAATTTGAGTCCTACTGAGTGTCGGGTACAGATTCTTTATGTGAATTGGAAAGATGAGAAAACTCAAGCACCTATTGGATAGCCTCTGAATAGATTTGAAGAACTCATTTGACCCAAAAGATCCCTATTCTCACTTGATGGAATTCAGGAACCTTACAGAGGAAGGCAAAATACTTCATCAACAATGACTGCTCTTTATGCCATTTTGGATTTTATGCACCCATGGGATCTTTCTTTAGATCCATCAGGTACTGAGAATCTAAGTCAAAGAATCACACTGGGCCAAGAGGCTGATTCACACACATCTCTTTCCAAATCAATTAAGGAAAGAGCCAAAGGTAAAGCATATTCATTTCCATTTGAAAAATCTTTCCTTCAGGATTCACAAAGGGTTGGCCTGAGACAAAGACCTTCCTGACTCTCAGGGCAACAGAACAATAGGTAAGCAAATGGCCCAAAGCAGGGATTCTCCACTGAGACTTTACTGGTCACACTGATATCTGAGTTTTCTGAGATGCTCGCCATTCCATTCAGCTATCCAGTACACGGCCATGTCACAGAGCTTGGAGGTAGTACATATCTTGGACACAAAACCATGAGCCTATTCTGGAGATTGGCCATAATTCAGGAAGAAAACAGCAACTTAGGAAGGTAGCAGGTATCACCCATCAATAAGGCAAGCCGCATTCAATTCATAAATTGTGCTGGATGAATGCTGGGAAGCTTTCTATGAGACAGGACACATCCATTGATGCATTCTCTTTTCTAATGTCTACAAGTACGGACACAGTGGGATACACAGACATAGAAACACTTGCATTGTCAAACGACTTACTAGAAACAGTTCACTCCAAACCAAACAAACCGCCTTTTCTAACTATTCTCAGAACATGAGACAAAACCACAAACCCACACTCGCAATGGCACCTCCTTCCCCCAAATAGGTCTGTGACTCTCCGGAGTGTGCTCTGACTGATGGGCCATACTATGATGCTCCAAAATGGCCTGACGTGTCTCAGATCTGGTCTTCTTGGCCAACAATGTGAAGTTGTTAGAAGCCAGGAGTGAGCCACTATCTGCTTTCTCAGGAAGAGCCCCTCTTCGGAGCTTTCCTGGCATTTGGCCATCCTCACATCAGTAGGTATCAAGAAAGACTGACTCTGTCCTTTGTAAATCCAAAAAAGTGAGACCACTGGGACTAGAACTGAGACTGGCTCTGGGTGCCTGGCTTTCTGTATCCCAAGTTCAGAGAGTTCCATCACCATGGAAGTGAGATGAGATCACGTCCTTCAGGAACTGAATGAGATCACTGCCTTGGCAACCACTTTGTCATAACAATTGCTTCCAACGGTCCCATGAGATGAAGGCTGCCCCTACTTCCTGTGACACTTTCACAAGTTAGAATGGTATATCACCCGTAGGCAAAAGGGAACAGCTCTCCACACAGGCTTGCTTTGGTCCATCTTCTCTACATTAAGAAGAGATAGGCTCATTCTGACTCAACCCTTAATCCTGACCAGGTTGTTTGCCATGGAAGATGATTTTTGCTCTCTCAGGTCTTACATAGCTGCCTACATCTTCTCCAGAGATCATTTCTGCATGGAGCTTTGAGGTTCTCAACAGATGGAAGATCCACTGCATTCCTGTATTGTAAGACCAACACTGTCCCTGCTCTTCTGTAAACATAGATGTGAATTGGAGTCATGAGAAAACCCACGAACCTATGGGATAGCCTCTGCAGAACTTTAAAGAATTCACTTGACCCAAATGATCCCTATTCTCACTTAATGGAGGTCAGGAACCTTACAGAGGAAGGCGAGAGACTCTATCCACCATGACAGTTCTTTTGTCCATTTTGGTTTTGGATGCACACATGGGATTTTTCTTTAGACCCATCATGTGCTGTGAATCTAAGCCACAGCCTCACATAGGGCCAAGAGGCTGATTCAGACACATCCATTTCCAAAGCAATTAACCGAAGAGGCACAGGTAATGACCATTCAATTCCATTTGAAAACTATTTTCTTCAGGCTTCACAAAGTGTGGCCTGAGGCAAAGACCTTCCTGACATTCAGGGCAACAGAATAGGTAAGCAAAAGGCCCAAAGCAGGGTTTCTCCACTGAGACTTTCTTGGGCATACTAATATCTGAGTTTTCTGAGATACTCACCATTCCCATCAGCTATCCAGTACATGGCCATGTCACAGAGATTGAGGTGGTACATATCTTGGACACAAAATCATGAGCGTATTCTGGAGAGTGTCCAGAATTCAGGAAGAAAACAGGAATTTAGAAAGATAGCAGGAGTTGCCCATCCATACGGCAACCTGCAGTCCATTCATAAATTGCACAGGATGAATGCTTTGAAGCTTTCTCGTAGACAGGACACATCCATTGATGCATTCTCATTTCTACTGTCTACAATCACGGACACAGTATGATATATAGACACAGAAACACTCACGTTGTCAAAGGACTTACTAGAAACAGTCCACTCCAAAACAAACAAACCAGCTTTCCTAACTATTCTCAGAACATGAGACAAAACCACAAACTCACACTCACACCCAAAAAGGCACCTCTTTCCCCCAAGTAGGTCTGTGTCTATCCGGAGTGTCCTCTGACTTGTGGGCCATACTATGTTCCCCAAAAATTGCGTGTCCTGTCTCCGATCTGGTCTCTTTAGCAAACTCTGTGAAGTTGTCAGAAGCCCGTGGTGAGAAACTATCTGCTTTCTCTGGAAAGGCCAGTCTTCATAGTTTCCAGGCATTTGGCTGTCCTCACATCAGTAGGTACCAAGAAAGAGTGACTCTGTCTTGTTAAATCCAAACAAGTGAGCCCACTGGGACATGGAGTGGGTTTGACTCTGTGTGCCTGGTTTCCTGGATCCCAAGATCACAGACTTTCATCACCAATAATGTAAGGTGAGGTCACTTCCTTCAAGAACTGAATGAAGTCACTGCCTTGGAAACCACTTTGTTTTAACAGTTGCTTCCAAGGTTCCCAAAAGATGGAGTCTGCCTCTACTTGCTGTGACTCATTCATAAGTTAGAATGGTATATCAACCATAGGCACCGGGGAACAGCTCTCCACACAGGCATGGTTTGGTCCATCTTCTCTACATTAGGAAGAGAGAGGCTAATTCAGACACATCCCTTCAACCTGACCAGGTTGTTTGCCATGGAAGATGACTTTTGCTCTCTCAGATCCTTCATACCTGCCTACACCTACTCAAGGGATTATTTCTGCAGGGACTTTTGAGGTTCTCAGCTGGTGGATGATACCCTACCTTCCTGGATTTTAAGACCAACTCTGTCCCTGCTCTTCTGTAAAGTGAGATTGAGGGAACAGTGTATGGTTAGTGTTAATAGCATGTTCGATTTGGGTTAGGAGTCATTCTGCTGGATGAATTACGGTATTGGGAACCTGTGATATTTATAAGAATATAAATGTGAAATATATGTATGAGATCAGAGATCTGGGAAAGATTTGAAGCCCAGAAAGGCATTGGGCCCTTGATTGGTATACTTAGATTGAATTATGTTCTGCACCGAGGTCTCAGATAAATCGATATACAATGGCATAGGACCCTATACCTCGGATGATTGAAAGTAGAAGAGAACATCCAGTCAAAAAGGGATAGTCTGTAGGATTAGGAAGATAGTCAGTAGGTTTAGGAAGAAGAGTGAGTCTCGGAGTTGGACCAAAAGTTCTTTAGCAATTGGTTTTCAGTTAGAGGGTGAATGTAAATGTCAGCACATGTGAAGAGACAGTCACAATGATGAACTGGGAAAAATATGTAGGAAAGCAGATATCAATAGGGGCATTAGGAAATCAGGAAAAGTATAAAGTGAGTGATAGGATTAGATATTGTCAACAGGCTTGAGGTTAAATATATAATCTTAGGAAGAAACAAATATGTAGTAACCAATAGGATTGACATTTGAGATCAGTAGGCACCCTGGACATAGATGCTTTTAGTAATCCATGGTCACTTTCCATTTAGGCTTTGGTACAATCATATGTGTGACCTTTGCATTTTGTGTCCAGAATACTACTGTGGTAAAATGTATATGTAGATCAGGTGACATAAGTATTTCTTCCACCATAAAGGGGAGCAATATTCTGGAAACTTATAAATTAGTACTGGGGATACAAATAGGTGTACCTTGTGTTGATGATTATTGAGATGAAGCATGAATAGACCATATTGTGAATAAAGTATGTAACTGGATCCAACATTAAATAATGGATTGAGTTTGCATCTGAAAATATATTGGAAATCTTATATTGATATATATACCATCATTCCAACGAGTTATATATGCAATGGTATTATTAGGGTTACGGTTTGTCGTGAAGAGTGAGTTTTGCTTCAAAAATGATTATGGAATCGAAAATAATGTGTTTAGAAAGAAGTCTAGTGAAAAGACCAGTAAAGAAACATGGAGGAATACATGTGTTCTGAAGTAGTAAGTAATTGAAAGTGAACCAAATGCCAAAAAAATTTGTGAAGTTCTGGATGAAAAAATACATCCTATGATGTCCATAAACTGAAGAAATAGTAATGTACCAGTGTTGAGTAAAAATGAACTTCAAATTACACATCATGTCCCATAGCAATCTACTTGCATTGATGTTAAACTGGTTCAGTTACTGTAGAAATATTAGGATTTTTAAGCACCATCCACTGAACTAAGTTTTCAGTAGTAGGAAACCAAAATATATTTCAGGTTTATGAATATTACTGAGAATAATCTTGTGAAAATTTGAATTTAAATGAACATAAATGAATATGAATGAATTTAGGGAGTGTATAATAAGACACATATTGTTCATATTTTTTTAAAATCCGTAGAATATACACACACACACACGCACACACACACACACACACATGCACACACACACACATTAATATTTAGCAATATATATGCCAATCGATATTCATCATGAAATATAATTCATTCACAAATCCAAAAATATTCATTTTACTGAACATGGATTTATGTATAGTGTTTTTCACTAGGAAGCTCACCCATAGGTGGAATTTTCAGTTCCATCATTATTTAGGGAGAGTCATCTCTTCTCACAATTTTTATATTCCAAAGTCAGTGATCTTAAAGGAATGTACGTGTGATACCAGGTAGGATATTGTATATGCATAAAAAAATTACATGTGCTGAATAGGATACAGAGAAAGGGAGACAGGAATTTACATATGTGATAACTTTAAAAAATCATGGAGAAATATTAAAATGAAAAGTTTACTAAATTTAAAACACATACTCTTGATAAAGAGGAAGACAAATACAAATATACACCATGCTTCCTATAAAAGGACTGTACTTCTATTCAGTTAGGTTTTTTTTTCTCCATGATATTAGGATTAGTAGTCAGAGTCTAGTAGGGTATGGGTTAGTGTCAGGGATTCAGTATTTCAAATGGAAAATAGGAAAATGAATCTAATGTGTATGCAAACATGTGATACACAAAAATCTTCCCTCTCTTATCCAGAACAATACCTTGACATAACCATCGCTAAAAGTAAGACACAATTAGAGGAGAGGAGTTAGAAAACCTGTGAATACATATGTGGAATGAAAAATGCTCAGGAGTTCACAACACTGGAGGTGGTAAAACAGTTTACAAAAGTATGGGAGATGGTAAACACTTCAGAAACATGGAGCTGTGCTGACCTAAAGACTTATTGAGAAACTTCCTCTGAGGTTAGGCACAAGAAATATATGTATGGCAATATTTAAATCAATGGTTCTGCAACTGATGTGATTCTGCAATCTGGGTCTGCATCTATGTGACCTGGAGGACATGGTTCTTTATTTTGTAATGAACATGAGGCAGCAGGTCTGAAAACTCCCTTTGTAGGTAAACTGTTGCTACTGGGAGCTAAGTGTCTTCCCGTGTGGTCTGTGAAGCCATTTGGTCATCCTCCACTTTTCAGGGTGTTTCTTACTGCTGCACTGGGAATTTGGTATTTGCTTCATGAAATACAATATGTTCAACTGGGACACAATGCTGGAGGGAGTTCTGTCATGTGTGGTTGGTCAGGGTCGGCAAGAGAATGTACGAACCAGGCTTCTATCCCACATAGCTTTCCCCTTGACTATAGCAACCTGATTCTGAACATTGCCCTGAAACCTCTACATATAACAAGATGCCTTTACATATAAAGGTCTGCTGCCTGCACCATGTCAGTCGCAAGATTTGGAAGCCAATGGAAGATCCAGGTGGTCCTACCAAAAATATTTATTTACACACCTATAGTCCACTGCTCTACGCCCACTACCCAGCAGGCTCCAACTTACTGGCATCTCTGTTCTACACCATTTTCACGAAACTCAGTCAATCAAGGCACTGTTTGTTATACTCATGATCAGCAACAGGATTTCTAAAGGTTATCCAGTGCCACCTGGTCATGGGGATTTCAAAAATTTCATGGTATTAATCTAGTCATTTTTCAAGGATGAAGTTGGAGGCACTGTGGGTTTCATTTAATTCAGGAACCATTAAATGGTGAGGAAGCTCATTTCAATGAAAGCTCTGGAGAACACTCACAGGCAAGCCTTCCCAAAGAGTGGCCAAAAGGACACATGAATCCAGGCCCATTGAGGTATACAATGTGAGGTCCATGTGTGTTTGGACTCTCAATTATGGCTACCAAGTCTTTAAGAATTAAAACATGTGATATCCTGGCTCAGAATCCCTGAGCTCTGTGGAAAGCCATCCTGGGCCTAGATCTCAGTTTCCAAAAGCGATTCTCATGCGTGGTCTCCTAAAATCCCAACACTATTCATGGCAATACTTCTCTGAGGTCAGTTCCAGAACTCAGTCTCTAAGGGGAATCACACCAGAGTTCAAGCCCTGGTGGACCCAGTCATCTCTTCCAACTACCACACAAATTACCACAATTAAAACAAGAACCCTCCCATATGGCCCTCATCTTCTTTCATATAGACACTCATCATAATCTGGCTGGAGGTTTCCATGAGGGGTGCAGACCAAGACAGTGTCCCAAATAAGCTCCTTTGCCCCTCATTTGCCTAAAGTCAAGGTGGCCTGGACACCCATCCGGTGAACCAAAAGTGTTCAAATAGGCCTGCCGTTAATACCGCTCCAATTTGAGGACTACTGTCTGTGGGGTTTAGATTCTTTATGTGAATTTTAGTCATGAGAAAACCCAAGCACAATGGGCTAGCCTCTGCAGGTTTTGTAGAACTCTTTTGACCCAAAGGATCCCATTCTCACTTGATGGAAGTCAGGAACCTTACAGAGGAAGTCGAGAGACTTCCTCCCAATAATTGCTCTTTTGGCGAATTTTCTTTTGGATGCACACATGGTAACTTTCTTTAGATCCATCAGGTGCTGAGAATCTAAGCCACAGCCACACACAGGGCCAAGGGCATGATTCAGACACATCCCTTTCCAAAGCAATTAAGGAAAGTGCCACAGGTATGCCCATTCATTTCCATTTGAAAACTGTTTTCTTCAGGCTTCACAAAGGGGTGGCCTGAGGCAAAGACCTTCCTGACATTCAGGGCAACAGAACAATAGGTAAGCAAAAGGCCGAAAGCAGGGTTTCTCCTCTGAGACTTTCCTGGTCACACTGATATCTGAGTTTTCTGAGATGCTCGCCATCCCCTACAGCTAACCAGTACATGGCCATGTCACAGAGCTTGTAGGTGGTACATATCTTGGACACAAAACCATGGGCCTATTCTTGAGATTGGCCGGAATTCAGGACGAAAATAGAAACTTAGGAAGGTAGCAGGTGTTGCTCATCGATAAGGCAAGATACAGTCCATTCATAAATGGGGCAATATGAATGCTGAGAAGATTTCTACTAGACACGACACATCCATTGATGGATTCTCTTTTCTAATGTCTACAACCACGGAAACAGTGGAATACACAGACATAGAAACACTCGCCCTGTGAAAAGACTTACTAGAAACAGTCCACTTCAAATGAAACAAACCGACTGTCCTACCTATTCTCAGAAAATGAGACAAAACCACAAACCCACAACCACACCCACAAAGGCACCTCCTTCCCTTAAGTAGGTTTGTGACTATCCAGAGTGTCCTCTGACTTGTGGGCCATAATATGTTCCCCCAAAATGGCCTTTTCTGTCTCAGATCTTGTCTCCTTGGCCAACTCTGTGAACTTCTTAGGAGCCAACGGTGAGCTACTACCTGCTTTCTCATGAAAAGCCCTGCATCCGAGCTTTCCTGGCATTTGGCCTTCCTCACATCTGTAGGTACCAAAAAATACTGACCCTGTCCTTGGTAAATCCAAACAAGTGAGACCACTGGGACTGGGACTGGGACTGGCTCTGTGTGCCTGGCTTCCTGGATCCCACGTTCAGAGAGTTCCATCACCAAGAAAGTGAGGTGAGGTCACTTCCTTCCTGAACTGAATGAGGGCACTGTCTTGGCAGCCACTTTGTCCTAACTGTTGCTTCCAAGGGTCCCAAGAGATTGAGGCTGCCCCTACTTCCTGTGACATTTTCACAAGTTAGAATGGTATATCAACCAAAGGCACCCAGGAATAGATCTCCACACAGGCCTGGTTTGGTCCATGATCTCTACATTAAAAAAAAAATCTGATTCAGACACAACCTTTTATCCTGACCGGGTTGTTTGCCATGGAAGATGACTTTTGGTCTCTCAGGTCCTTTATTGCTTCCTACATCTTCTCCAGGGATCATTTCTGCATGGACCTTTGAGGTTCTCAGCAGGTGGAAGTTTTTCTACATTTCTGTATTGTAATATCAACTCCTGCCCTGCTCTTCTGTAAAGTTAGATTGAGGGAACAGTGTCCGGTTATGGTTAAAAACATGCTCGATTTGGGTTAGAAATCATTTTGCTGGATGAATGATCGTATTGGGAACTTGCTATGTGTAGAAGAATATATAGGTGAAATATATGTGGTGGCTGAGAGACATGTCACAGAGACAAAGGGCACCTCTCTGGAGGACCCCGCAGAGAACTCGGGAAATCAAGGAACAATAGTCTTCTCGACTCAGTGATATTTTCTTTTAGATTCGTTATTGCCATACCATTGGGTTTTGCCGGCTACTCATTCCTGGTCTCAGTGTTGGACGTTCATTGCCTGTCTTTATGGTCTTGTCTTATCTGTGTCGTGTGTCCTTGCTTTTACTGTTTGTGGAACTTTCATTATGGAACAGAGCACGTCAATGCCTCTGTCCCTGACCCTTGATCACTGGACCAAAGTCCGCTTAAGGGCTCAGAATCTTTCTTTTTTTAGTAAAACGCTGGACCTGGCAGAATCTCTGTGTCTCAGAATGGCCCATCTTTGGAGTCGTATGGCCCCTAGTAGGATCTTTCTACTTCCCACTAATTTAAAAAGTCAGAGGTATTGTCTTTCAGCCAGCGCCACATAGCCATCCGGATCAACAGCCATATATCTTAACTTGGCAAGACCTCTGCAAATCTCCTCCTCCATGGGTGAAGCCTTTCCTTGCCCCTACCTCTGCTCCTACTCCTTCCCCCATGATCTCTCAAACCCTCTCAACCTCCTCCTCCTCCACCCTCTGTTCTCCCTGAGTCACAGATTTGACTCTACTGAACTCTTCTCCCCCTCCTTATCCCCTGCCCTCGTCCCCTAACACACAACACACTCTAAGTGATTCCGCTGCTGCTGACTAAGCCTCTCTACCATTGGAGGAAGCTAAGCCGGTAATAGGATCTGACAATGGACCGATGTTCATGACCCAGGTAAGTCAGGGGTTAGTCAGGAACCTGGGGATTAATTGGAAGTTAAATTGTGCTTATAGACCACAGAGTTCAAGACAAGTAGAAAGAATGAATAGAACCATTAAAGAGACCTTAACGAAATTAAGCTTAGAGACCAGCATAAGATTGGACTATGCTCCTGCCTTATGCAATGTTTCATGCAAGAAAAAATCCCTTTGTTTCTTTGAGTAACCTTACCACATGTGAAATTCTTTATGGTGGCCCTCCTCCAGTAGGGGACCTAAGCCCAACTGTAAGACCTAAAGATCCTTTCCACACCCCCTTGCTTGACAGACTTAAAGATCTTGAAAGAACTCAGTAATACCTGTGGAAACAGCTGGCCACTGCCTACCCAACTGGGAACCAGGGGATTCCACATCCATATCAAGAAAGAGATTTCATCTATGTAAGATGATATCAGGTGTCATCCCTGGTACCCCGCTGAAAAGGACCATACCAGGTGCTATTATAACACCTACAGTGGTAAACGTAAACAGAATCACTTCCTGGATCCATACCTCTCATCTCAAGCCTGCTGCCTGTACAGAATCTTTCTGGAAACTGAAAAAGACTGGTAACAGTTTCAAATTGTGTATTCGCAATGTGAATAAGGTTATATACTCTCCCCTTGGCTACAAGTAGTCCTAACCCTCATCAGCCCATTAAGCAGTGATGGCTGATCACAAATCCTACTGGAAAAGAAGTATGGTCTATCTCGCATACAGCCCCCTTAGGGACCTGGTGGCCATCTCTCCACCCAGACATTTGTTAGCTGGCTATAGGTATTTCCTATTGTGATATCCCTGATGAAGAGGATCCCACTAAAATACCATTAAATCCCTTCTGTACCATAGATAATGGAAACAAACATTATGGATGTAGGGACACGCGAGCCAGATGCAGGTTGGCTAGTCTAGATTACTAAGTTTGCCTGGCAGACTATCAAAGCCACAAAGAGTAATGGCTGTGTGGGGGAAAAGCCGACTTTTTCTGTATGTCATGGGAATGTGTGCATACAGGGGCTGCCTGATGGAACCCCAATTCTTCATCAAATTCAGTACACAGCATTGGCCACATTACCAATTAGACAACCAAAAACTATGGCACCCAGAGGGGTCTCTAGATCCTCAAATTTTGCATGACCTTTTTAACTTCTGCAAGTGCTCAAAAGAGTGAATGGAAATTCCCCTATGTGGAAGCCTTTTCCCTCCCTCACTCACATCCTGAACTATGCTTCTCCAATAGATCATTATCCTCAGCCTTCTGCTCCAGACCCTCTGATGTCACTCCCATCTCAGCAACTTGATTTCTCCCCTCCAATAACTAGATCAGAAACCCAAAGCTCCAAAAGTTCTCAGACCATCGCCCCCTTTCTGAGGTAGCAGGTACATAGGTACCGCTACACCGACTCATTCCTCTCATCTCCTGTCAGTGCCCTCACCGGGTCCCACCAGGTCCTCTTACCAGCTAACCCAATGCTCAAACGAGCTGAGGAGAGCCCTGAGACCCTTATCCAAGATGTAATATAATTGGCCTTTAAAGTTGCTTTGTCATCACTGAAAACAGGTTACTAAAATTTAAAGTCCCTCACAGGATTTTGGTATCCTCACTCCCGTCTTTCACTCTGCTCTACCTGATCTACTGCTCAAGTTTGCTGCTAGGAAATTCCCAATACCCTTTCGCATTATTCTTTTACATCTCTCTTTTCCCTCATTCTCAGATCCTCGGAGGTGCTCTCAGCCCCACCTTCCCCGTCTTTCCCCCTCTGAACCAGGCCCACATAAAAGTCTTAAATGACCTTCTTCAGAAGTCTTCACCATGGCTGAGTTTTGAACTTTCAGCAAAACAGTCCCAATAAAGACTTTAAT
This sequence comes from Callospermophilus lateralis, assembly GCF_048772815.1. Classification (NCBI taxonomy): domain Eukaryota; kingdom Metazoa; phylum Chordata; class Mammalia; order Rodentia; family Sciuridae; genus Callospermophilus; species Callospermophilus lateralis. Next base: position 65,579 of record NW_027515597.1, read on the forward strand.
GTAGATAAACTTTCTCTTTCGTATTGCCCTGTTCTACTTGGCCACTGGCTAAAAATCTCAGTACTTCTAAGCTAGACAACCCCTAACTAGTTTTTCACAAAATATGTGAACAAGTCCTCTGGCCTTCATCTGGGGCTTCACAGAGATGGCTACATTTCTAAGATAAAGAAATTACCAACCGGGCTCCATGGTAACAGCTGGCAGGGGGAAAATAAGAAATGGAAGAAAAAGCTCTCCTCCTCCCAGGTGTCCTTGAAAAGTTAACTTGCCCAGTACAGAAGGAAAAACAGAAACAAATACTGCTTTTTTAAACTTCTGAAGACTGTGAACTTCTGAGCCCCATCCCTTATATGTTGGGTACAAAATTCTGAAACTACCTAAACTTGAGTTTCATGGGATTAATTGATTATAATATAAGCAATGCCCTCTGAATCCGGTTGCAACCAAATAGGACTGTTTCCCTCTCTTGAGTGCTATCTTAGGTGCCTTGCTTTGTCAGTGCCTACAACAGCATAATTCTATATACTTAAACATCGTTTATGTTTTCATGAAATGATCAGGATATGTGATAAATTGTGTAATGGTGCAGATGTTTCCCAGAGTGCTCTATCATGATGCAGGTTCATTTGAAGATCAAATAGGGGGGGCATACAACCGGTTCCACTGAAAACATATATCCCTCACTTTAGCCATCCTATTAGGAATAGGAGTTGCTGCACGGGTGCGCAGAGGAACCAGTGGCATTGTCCATGGGACACAAAAGATGACCCAATTTGAAGCAGCAATAGAGCAAAAGTAAGATATTAGAAACCTCCTTCAGGGCTTTGCATGAAATTTTAACCTCTCTCTCTGAAGTTGTTTTACAGAACAGTTGAGGGTTGGACCTCCTCTTCATTAGAGAAGGGGGGCTTTGTGCTGCATTGAGGGAAGAATGTTGTTTTTATGCTGACTATACTGGAGTCGTAATAAAATCTATGAGTAAATTTAAAAGACACCTTGAAGAGCATCAACAAATGAGAGAGGGCCCAAAAGGGTGGCTTGAGTCTTGGTTCACACAGTCCCCCTGGTTAACTACGTTTTTATCAACCCTGGCCGGTCCAATAATAATCCTCATATTATTGCTAACTATAAAACCCTGTTTGCTCAACCGTGTAATATCTTTTCTCCAGGCTCAAATTGGAGGAGTTAAACTTATGGTAATACCCCACTAGCAGACATTGAATGTGACACCCTCCAATGATCATTTTTATGATTAAAATTAGCCAGAAGAAGAAGTGGGGAATGAAATATTAATAAAATAGGTACTTGTCACATCTTGTTTTTCTGTATGCTTAACAGAACACTGTTGATATCTTGAGAAATGTTTGCAAAATTTGTTCCCAGAATGTTCTATCCCCAGCTGCCAAATTGCAGAATGTACTCCCTCTCCCAGTTGCATGCAAACCGCCCACTCGCCCTGACCCATCAATACAATTCCTTCCCTTCTCTCTCCAGGGAAAGTATATAAGCTCTACTTCAGCTATTCTCAGGGCTATCTGCTCTATTCAGGTGAGCTCTGAACCCCAGCATTCTGGACACCCAATAAACCCTTTGATGTTGCATGAGATAGCCTGTTGGTAGTCTCCTCCTCTGAAGCTCGCACCTCGTTTACTTGGATGATTGAATGTAGAAGAGAACATCCAGTCAAAAAGGGATAGTCTGTAGCATTAGGAAGATAGTCAGTAAGTTTAGGAAGAAGGGTGAGTATAAGATTTGGAACAAAAGTTTCTTAGCAATAGGATTTCGATTAGAGAGTGAATGTAAATGTCAGCACAAGTGAAGAGTCAGTCACAATGATAAAGTGGGGAAAATATGTAGGAAAGCATATATCAATAGAGACATTACAAAATCAGGCAAAGTATAAAGTGTGTGATAGGATTAGACATTTTGAACAGGGTTGAGTTTAAAAATATAATCTTAGGAAGAAACAAATATGTAGTCACAAATAGGATTGACATTTGAGAGCATTGGGCAAATTTCAGGTGAATGAATATTTTGAGAATAATCTTGTGAATAGTTGATTATAAATCCACATACATGAACATGAATGAATTTAGGGAGTGAATATAAGACACATATATTTCATATTTTGAAAAATCTGGAGAGTGTATATATATATATATATATATATATATATATATATATATATATACACATGTATATATATATACATATATATACATATACATAAAACAAACACACAGACAAAAAAGTAGCAATATATATGTCAATCAAAATTCATTATAAAATATATACCATCCACAGATCTAAAAATATTCATTTTACTGAACATGGATTTATGTATAATGCTGTTCAACTAGCAAGCTCACCCATAGGTTGAATATTCAGTTCCAACAGGGTTTAGTAGGAGTGATCTCTTCTAACAATTTGTATCTGCCAAGTCAGCCACCTCACAAGAATGTACGTGTGGTACCAGATAGGAATCTATATGTGCATATAAGAATACAGAGAAAGGGAGACATCAATTCACATATTTGTTAACCTTAAAGATACAAGGACAACTATTTCAACAAACAATTGACTAGATTTATAACTCCAACTCTGTATCATGCAAAAGGCAAGTCCATCTATACACCATGCCCACTCTGAACTGCTTGTATTTCTATTCTTTATGGGTTATTTTTCTCCATCATATTAGGATTAGTAGTCAGAGTCTGGTAGGGTATGGGTTAGAGTCAGGTATTCAGTATTTTGAATTGAAAATAGGACACTGAATCCAATGTGTATGCAAATATATGCTACGGAAAAATCTTCCCACTCTCCTCCAGAACAATGCCTTGACATTACCTTCGCCCCAAGTAAGACCCAATTAGAGGAGAAGAGTTAGAAAATCTGTGAATATTATCTAGAATGGAAAATGCTCCAGATTTCACATCTTTGGAGGTGGTAGAGGAGTTTCCAAAAGTAAGAGACAGGGTAAACACTCCACAAACATGGAGCTCTGCTGGCCAAAAGACTTTTTGAGAATCTGCCTTTGAGGTTGGGCACTTGAAATATATGTTGTTGTCAGGAGCTTTAGCTTTATTTGTAGTGAAACCATCAAAGCTGGATCTGCATCTATGTGACCTGGAGGAAATGATTACTTATTTTCAAATAAAAATGAGGCAGCAGTGATGAATTCTCTTTTTGTAGGTAAACATTGGCCACTGAGGGCTAAGGGTCTTCCCGTGTGGACTGTGAAACCAATGGTCATCCTCCAATTTTCGTGGTGTTTCTTGCTGCTGCACTGGGAGTTTGGTATTTGCTTCATGAAATACAACGAGTTCAAATGGGACACAGTGCTGAAGGGAGTTCTGTCAGGTGTGGTTGGCAGGGTCTCCAGGAGAATGCACCAACCAGGGTTCTATCTCAAGTAGCTTGCCCCCTTGACAATAGCAACATGATACTGAACATTGCTCTGAAACCTCTCCATATAAAAATATGCCTTTACATATATGGGTGTGATGGTTGCACCATGTCAGTCACAGCCATTTGGAAGCCAATGGAAGATCCACATGGCCCCACCACAGATGTTTTATCACACATTTGCATAACACAGCTCTAGGCCCACTACTTACCAGGCCCCAACTTACTGGCATCTCTGTTCTACACCATTTTCATGAAACCCAGTCAATCAAGGCCCTGTCTGGTATACTCATGATCATCAACAGGACATCAAAGGTCCTCCAGTGCCAGCTGGTCATCGGAATTTCTAAAATTTCATGGTAATTATCTAGCATTTTTTCACAGATGCATTTGGAGGCAATGTTGGTTTCAATTCATTCAGGAACCATTAAATGGTGAGGAAGCTAATTTCAGGGAAATCTCTGGAGCACTCTCACAGGCAAGTCTACCCAAAGAGTGGCCAAAAAGTCACATGAAGTCAGGCCCATGGAGGTCTACAAAGCAAGGTCCAAGTGTGTTTTGAATCTCAATTATGCCTGCCAAGTCTTTCAGAATAAAATCATGTAATATCCTGGCTGTGATTCCCAGTGTTCTGTGGAAAGCCACTCTGGGCCTTGATCCCAGGTTCCAATGGCAACTCTCATTCATGGCCTCCTAAAATCCCAACACAATTCATGTCAATACTTCTCTGAGGTCAGTTCCAGAACTCAGTCTCTAAGGGGAATCACAGCAGAATTCAAGCCCAGGTTTACCCAGTCATCTCTTCCAACTGCCACACAAATGACCACAATTATAACCAAAACACTCCTACATGGCCCTCATCTTCTACCATAAAGATACTCATCATAACATCTGGATGGAGGTTTTCATGAGAGGCACATCCCAAGACAGTGTCCAAAATAAGCTCCCTTGCCCCTCATTTGCCGAATGTCAGGGTGGCTTGGACACCCTTCCTGTGAACCAGGAGTGATCAAATAGGCCTGCCCTTAATACTGCTTCGCTTCTCCAATTTGAGGCTCTCTGACTGTTGGGTCTAGATTCTTTTTGTGAATTGGAGTCATGAGAAAAGCCAAGCCCCTCTGCAGAGATTTGAAGAACTCATTTCACCCAAAGAATCCCTATTCTGACATGATGGATTTCAGAAACCTAACAAAGGAAGGCAATATAATTCATGCACATTGATTGAACGTTTTTCCATTTTGGTTTAGATGCACATATGGGATCTTTCTTTACTTCCATCAGGTGCTGAGAATCTAAGTCACAGCCTAAAACAGGGCAAAGGGCCTGAATCAGACACATCCTTTTCCAATGAAATTAAGCAAAGAGCCAGAGGTGATGCACATTCATTTCCATTTGAAAACTGTTTTCTTCAGGCTTAACAAAGGGGTTGCATGAGACAAAGACCTTCCTGATATTCAGGGCAACAGAACAATAGGTAAGCAAAAGGCCCAAAGCAGGGTATCTCCACTGAGACTTTCCTGGTCACACTGATATCTGAGTTTTCTGAGATGCTGGCCATTCCATTCAGGTATCCAGTACATGGCCATGTCAAAGACCTTGGATTTGGTACATATCTTGGACACATAACCATGAGCCTATTCTAGAGAGTGGCCAGAATTCAGGAAGAAAACAGGGACTTAGGAAGGTATTAGGTGTTGCCTGTGCATAAGGCAAGCCACACTCCATTCATAAATTGGGCAGAATGAAGGCTGGGAAGCTTTATACTAGACATGACACATCCATTGCTGCATTCTCTTTTCTCATGTCTACTACCACAGGCACAGTGGGATACACAGACATGGAAACACTCACCTCTTCAAATGACTTACCGGAAACAGTTCACTCCAAAACAAACAAACCGCCATTCCTACCTATTTTCAGAACATGAGACAAACCACAAACCCACACCCACTCCCAAAAAGGCACCTCCTTCCCCATAGGTGTATGACTAACCAGAGTGTCCTCTGACTGGTGGCCATACTCTGTTCTTCCGAAATGGCCTGTCCTCTCTCAGATCTGTTTTCCTTGGCCAACTCTGTAAAGTTGTAAGGAAAAAGTGGAGAGCCACTACCTGCTTTCTCAGGAAAGCTCCCTATTCAGAGCTCTCCAGGCATTTGGTAATCCCACTTCAGTAGGTACCAAGAATGACTGACTCTATCTTTGGTAAATCCAAACAAGTGAGCCCACTGGGACTGGGCCTGGGACTGCCTCTGGGTGCCTGGCTCCTTGGATACAAAGTTCAGAGAGTTCCATCACCAAGGAAATGAGGTATGTCACATTCTTTGGAACTGAATGAGGTCACTGCCTTGGCAAATGTATATCTTATGATGTTCAAAAACTGAAGAAATAATAATGTACCAGTGTCGAATACAAATGAATGACAAATTACATATCATGTCCCATAGGAGTCTACTTGCATTGATGTTAGACTGGGTCAGTTACTGTAGAATAATTAGGATTTGTATGCACCATTCACTGAAGTTAGTTTTCAGTACTAGGAAACAAATATGTATTTCAGGTGGATGAATATTTCTGATTATAATCTTGTGAAAAGTGGATTATAAATCCACATACATGAACATGAATGAATTTAGAGAGTGTATATTAGACACATATATTTCATATTTTGAAAAATTTGGAGAGTATATCTATATCTATATCTATATCTATATCCATATCTATATATATATACACACACACACACAAACACACACACACAACACTCACAGACATTAAAAGGTACCAATATAAATGCCAATCGAAATCATCAGTAAATATATATCATCCACAAATGCAAAAATATTTATTTTACTGAACATGAGTTAATGTATAATGTTGTTCTACTAGGACGCTCTCCTATAGGTTGAATTTTCATTTCCAACAGCATTTAGGAGGAGTGAACTCTTCTCACAATTTGTATCTGCCAAGGCAGCCACCTCACAAAAATGTACGTGTGATACCTGGTAGGATTCTATATATGCATATAAATATACATGTGTGAATAGGCTACAGAAAAGGGAAACAAGAATTCACATATTTGGTAAGTTTAAAAACACATGGAGAATATTTCAATTAAAATTTGACTAGATTTATAACTCCTACCTTATATAATGCAAATGTCAAGTCCAACAATACAACATGTCTCCTCTGAAGTGCTTGTATTTCTATTGTGTTGGGTTAATTTTCTCCATTATATTAGGATGAATAGTCTGAGTCTACTAGGTATGGGTTAGTGTCAGGGATTCAGTATTTCGAATGGAAAATTGGAAAATGAATCCAATGTGTATGTAAATATATGCTGCACAAATATACTAGTGCTCTCATCCAGAACAATGCCTTGACATTACCTTCACCCCAAGTAAGACACAATTAGAGAAGAAGAGTTACAAAATCAGTGAATACATATCTGGAATGGAAAATGCTCAGGAGTTCACAACCTTGGAGGTGGTAGAGCAGTTTCCAAAACTAAGGGACAGGGTAAACACTCCAAAAACATGGAGCTCTGCTGGCCTAAAAACTTTTTGAGAAACTGCCACTGAGTTTTGCACTTGAAATATATGTTGTTTTCAGGAGATTTGGCTTCCTTTGTAGTGAGACCATCAAAGCTGGGTCTGCATCTATGTGACCTGGAGGACATGGTTTCTTATTTCCAAAAAACTAGATGAAGCAGTGCTGAATCCTCTCTTTGAAGGTAAACTGAGGCCACTGGGGACTATGTGTCTCCCCGTGTGGACTGTGAAGCCATTTGGTCCTCTTCCACTTTTTGTGGAGTTTTTGCTGCTGCACTGTGAGTTTGGTATTTGTTTCACAAAATACTAGGAGCTAAACTGGGACACAGTGCTGGAGGGAGTTCTGTCACGTGTGGTGTGTCAGGGTCTGCAAGAGAAGGAACCAACTAGGCTCCTATCTCTCACAGCTTGCCCCATTGCCCCCTTGTCCATATCAACCTGATTCTTAATTTTCCTCTGAAAACTCTCCAATAACAATATGCCTTTACATATAAGGGTCTGCTGGCTGCACCATGTCAGTTACAAGCCATTTGGAATCCAATGGTATATCCACATGGCCCTACCACGGATGTTTTATCAAACACCTCCCCACCACTGCTCTAGACCCACTACTCAGCAGGCTCCAACTTACTGGCATCTCTGTTCTACACCATTTTCATGAAACTCAGTAAGTCAAGGCACTGTCTGGTATAATCATGATCAGCAACAGGACATCCAATGTTTCTCCAGTGCCACCTGGTCATAGGAATTTCAAAAATTTCATGGTATTTATCTAGCCATTTTTCAAGCATGAAGTTGGAGGCACTGTGGATTTCAGTTCATTCAGCAAACATTAAATGGTGAGGAAGCTCATTTCAATGAAATCTCTGGAGAACTCTCACAGGCACGGCTTCCCAAAGAGTGGACAAACGGTCAAATTAGGCCAGGCCCATTGATTTCTACAATGTGAGGTGCATGTGTGTTTTGACTCTCAACTATGGCTGCCATTTCTTTAAGAATAAAATCATGTGATATCCTTGCTGAGATTTCCAGTCCTCTGTTGAAATCCACCCGGGGCCTAGGTCTCAGTTTCCAAGAACGACTTTCATGCGTGGCCTCTTAAAATCCCAACAAAATTCATGGCAATGCTTCTCTGAGTTCATTTCCAAAACCCAGTCTCTAAGGGGAATCACCCCAGAGTTCAACCCCACGTGTACCCAGTCATTTATTCCAATGCCACACAAATGACCAAAATCAAAACCAAAACACTCCCACATGGCCCTCATCTTATTCCATATAGTCAATCATCTTAACCTCTGGCTGGAGGTTTCCATGAGGGGCGCAGCCCAAGACAGTGTCCAAAATCAGCTCCTTTGCCCCTCATTTGCCTAAAGTCAGGGTAGCCTGGACACCGTTTCTGTGAACCAGGAGTGAACAAATAAGCCTGCCTTTAATACTTCTTTGTTTCTCCAATTTCAGGCCTACTGATTTTAGGTATCAATTCTTTAGGTGATTTAGAGTCATGCAAAAACACAAGCACCTCTGCAGGGCTTTGAAGAACTCATTTGACTCACAGAATCCCTATTCTCATTTGATGGAGTGCAGGAACCTAACAGAGGAAGGCAAGAGACTTCATCCACAATGAATGATATTTTTTGCCATTTTGGTTTTGGAAGCTCACATGGGATCATTCTTAAGATCCATCAGGTGCTGAGAATCTAAGTCACAGCCACACACAGGTCCAAAGGCTGATAAAGACACATCTCTTTCCAAAGCAATTAAGCAAAGAGCCACAGGTGAGGCCCATTCATTTCCATTTGAAAACTGTTTTCTTCAGGCTTCACAAAGGGGTGGCCTGAGGCAAAGACCTTCCTGACATTCAGTGCAACACAACAATAAGTAAGCAAAAGGCCCAAAGCAGGGTTTCTGCACTGAGATTTTTTTGGTCACACTGATATCTGAGTTTTCTGAGATGCTCGCCATTCTCTTCAGGTATCCAGTACATGGCCATGTCACAGAGCTTGGCGGTGGTACATTTTTTGGACACAAATCCATGAGCCTATTCTGGAGAGTGGCCAGAATTCAGGAAGAAAACAACAACTTAGAAAGATAGCAGGTGTTGCACATCGATAAGACAAGCTGCAGTCCATTCATATATTGGGCAGGATGAATTATGGGAAGATTTATACTAGACAGGACACATCCATTAATGCATTCTCTTTTCTAATGTCTACAACAACAGACACAGTGGGATACACAGAAACAGAAACCCTCGCCGTGTCAAATGACTTACTAGAAACTGTCCACTCCAAACCAAACAAACCGCCTTTCCTATCTATTCTCAGAACATGAGACAAAACAACAAACCCACACACACTCCCACAAAGGCACCTCCTTCCCCCAAGTACGTCTGTGACTATCCGGAGTGTCCTCTGACT